>NC_066619.1:269983948-270068948 GCF_025201925.1 Gopherus flavomarginatus | reverse complement strand
CATTGACTTGAGTGGGAGCGGGATCAGAACCTAATACAATGAGAAATATATAGAACACTGTTCTTTTCTCCTTTATTTTTAAAATCTGGTTATATATAGGGAAAAAATGATCAGGGGGCTAAATCCTACCCTGGCTGCTGCAGAAAAAGGGAACAGAGACTATTCACTGAATCCTTTTTGGAAGAACAGCTGGCCAGAGAGCACTGGGATGGACTGTTGTGGGCACACACTTGCTCCTGCAGTTGGCACTCGCGGTTGACTGCAGCTTGCATGCTGCTTAGGCAGGGCATAAAGATAGATAGTCCCCTAATCTGTAGACCATCCCCTGTAGTCAGTCATCTTTCCTAGTGGTCTTTTGATACTATGTAGAGCACCTTCTGTGTTGCTTGTGGATTAGGGAGATGGAAGAGGCTCTCTATGCCCTCTCCAGTGCAAGATTTATCCTCCAGGGCACACATCCATCCTTTCAAATGTAGTTACTACAGTCCTGGCTGCATACAGGTGGCCCCTTTTAGATATTTATAAACACAGACAAGAAATCATATTAAATGCTTCAGTTGAACTGCTTGGGCCAGATTCTGTGTAGTCATTGGCATCAGTGCAAAGTGGATGTGTAACACTATTTCAATCAGAATAATAGTGAATTACCTTCACCGTGCATTGGTGTAAATGACTACACACAGTGCTAGGCAACAGAGAATATATGGTGGATTTCAGCAATGTAAGGGCCTAATCCTGCAAGCTGTTTGTTAGTTGTAATGGATGACATCACCCTTGTGCAGAGGGCCAACACAGTGCCTAGAGCCTAGACGTTGTTTTATACCTATTCTGTGAATTTAAGTGGCATGTAGAGTTTGTGCTGATCCTCTGCTCTGAGTTGAGTTTCATCTTATGTGAAAGTCCATTGAAATCAGCCAAGAACATTCTGCAGCATGTAACTGAAAGCAGTGAATGGGTTATAATGAGCCTCGCCCCAAATTCCAGATCCAAGCACCACTGAACTTTGTAAAAGTCCACATTGGATCTCTGGGGCTCAGGCTGCTCTCTCTAAGGCCCTGTCCCCTCAATGTATAGGATGCCTAATTGTGGATCTCTCTACGTCAAATGTACAATCAGCTTTAAGACTTGTGCTATTTACTAATATGGATTTTAAAAAAAGTAGAACTGATATGCCTTAGTGCATTCTTTTGGGTATTGGTGGTCCTGGCAATGCACGCTTTCTCAGGCTGCATTTCTTCTTTCTTCACATAAGAGAAGAGTTTGAATATATTTCTATTCATTTGTTAGTCATCATTTGTGGATAGCATCATAGGTTTGTATCATGATGTGCAAAGTAAAGACAGTCCCTGCCCTGAGGAAATTCCAGCTCAAAGGCCAGATCCTGCAAAACAGATCTGCATATGTAGAACTGTGCTGTCCATAGATTTCAGTGGAGTCTGTTGGAATCTATGAATCCTGCAACGTGATCCCACTGAAATCAACAGAACTGCATGTGGGAGTTAGGTTGTAAGATGCTAATGTGCTTGCAGTTAAATTTGCAGGATCAGGTCCTACATTATAGAGCTGTGCAAGTAACTGGTTTTTGGTTCAAAGGCAGTTCTGGAAAATTTAAGTGTGTGTATGATATATATTATACACTCACACACATACACACACATGCACACGCACGGTGACACAGATGAAGATTTTTTTCAATTTTTGGGTGAACGGTAAAGTCAAAAAATAGTATTGGGTTAAGCAAAATGTTAATTTGACGCAAAATGAAACATTTTCTTTCCATTTTGAGCTTTTTAAGCACATTTTTTTAAAAAGGAAGGAAATGTAAAAACAAAATCATTTCAAATTGTAATTCAAAACATTTCATTTTGAGAATGTCAAAACAAAACTTCTTGGGTTTTTTGGATTTTTTTTTTTTTTTTAGGTTTTTATCAGCTGAAACAATTTGGGAAATAGACATGAATTTGTGAAGTATTTCAGTCAACCCGAATCTGCATTTTTGTCCAAAAAATGTGTGTTTTGGCTGAAAAATTCTGCCCACCTCTGCTACTTAACAATGAGAAGCTGCTTTGTGAGACATAAGTCCATCGCTATGGTTGGGAAGATTCAAAAGATGGTGCTCAGGAGAGCTTCAGGCTTATGCAGTCAGGTAAGGCCTGATCCATTGACTTCAGTGGACTTTGGTTAAGGCTTCTTGTTCTCAGTAGAGAGTACCAGAGAAAGCTGTATCCTGTGTTTACCTTAAAAGTTAAGGGGATGTGGAAACATCATTTCTAAAGAGAGCTAGAGCTTGCCTTAAAAAATGAACACTAGGAACAATCTAAAACCCAGCCCACTCCAGGGCAACTCTGTTAAAAATCGAGGGTAAAATTCTGCCCCCATTGACTTTAATTGCAAAACTCCCATTGATTTCAATGGGGCTAGGATTTCACCCTGAGTCTGGTGGGATTTTGAGAGTCAGTTCATCTCCTTGCGCTGGATGTTTTCAGGTAGTGTATTTCTTTCTGTTCCAGTGCACTGCCTTAATTCTATTATGCAGCATTTCAGGGCTCTAACATTGTAAAATGTAGGTTCAAACATGATCTTTTTCCATAGGAATGTGTTAAACAGCCCATGAAAAGCCAGCATGATCAAAAGATGTTCTACAAAGTATTGATATTTCACTGCTTCTTACCTCAAGCTTCTACAGTAATTCACCATATCAGAAATACAATATTTGTAAGTTCTTTTTCATAAAGTCTTTATAGGTTTGGAAATTTAAACACCGCGAAGCTGAAGTTGAATTGGAAACCAAAAGTCTCTAAGCTTGTACATCTTAGAAAAAAATTCAATTAAGTGGGATTTTAGCTGTTTCAATAAAATTGGACTCTCCCTTTTCAAGATAAGAGCCCTATAGAGCTGAAGCAACCTTTATGTGGCGGGAATATCCACTTCTACTAAACGTATAATCCTGGCTCAGGATACAATGCACACAACAGGAAATCAATGTATAGTAGAATCAATTTGAAAATATAAAATAAACTAATATATGAGTGGAAAATTGACTTCCTATGGATTAAAAGCAGCACAAATGGCTGAAAAAATCTGGCTTTTTAACAGGATGAGGTGGGAGGTAATACTAATACAGCTGGTTAACTAGCCAGTATCCAACTGGTGTGTGTGTGTGTGTTTTCTTTACAAAAAGGATTCAATGAAGAAATAATTTATTGGTGCACTGTTGTTTTTTTTTTATTTAAACCCTGATAGAAATGTGGTAGACAGGAGAGGACTTTGTCATGGGATGTGTGTACATGGAAGGGATCTCCATATTCCTACACAACCTGGCATTGCTATTTATGTGTACACCTTTTTGTTTTCTTTGCCCAGTGTTCAATAGCATCAGAGCTGCAGGAATGAAAATCTCGCCAGAGTTTTACATTATCACAGTGTTCCTCTGTGGAGGAATCTAGATTTGTGTTCCCACTAGCTAAGACTTTTTGCTTCTGAGGGCTGGTCCACACTACGGGGGGAAATCGATCTTAGATACGCAACTTCAGCTACATGAATAACGTAGCTGAAGTCGAATATCTAAGATTGGATTACTCACCCGTCCTCACCGCGCGGGATCGATGTTCGCGGCTCCCCCTGTCGATTCCGCAACTCCGTTGGGGTTGATGGAGTTCTGGAATCAATATAAGCGTGCTCGGAGATCGATATATCGCGTCTAGATGAGACGCGATATATCGATCCCCGAGCAATCGATTTTAACCTGCCGATACGGTGGGTAGTCTGGACGTAGCCTGAATCAGATAACCAGAGCAATGCAGAGAGAGGCAGTTGTGGTCTGCTGGTTAATAGGAATCCCATTAGGTGTGAAAAACTCATAGGTGATGGCCCAAAACCAGATGCATTGTCTCTGCAGGGAGCCTGAAACCATGATTCACAGGTGTTAACTGCCCATCTTCATCAGTCTAATTGGGAGATATTAACTCTAAAACCCAATATCAACACTTTATATGTCAGCATTAAGTATTTTCATTGTTATTCAGTGTAATGGGTGGCACTGCTAAGTGAGTGGATAGGAACTATAAGTTGCTGAAGGGAGCAAAATGCAGATGAAGAAAAGAAAAGACACGAAGGGCATGTCTACATGAGGATGTTAAATCGGATTAAGCACATAATGCTTACTAGTTCAGCTTTCCTTCGCAATATTTTCAGGCTGGCTGTATGCATGGGGTTCTTGTGACATCTTTGGATCTGTTTTGTTATACAGCTCTTGACTGCCTGGAAAAATCTCCTCCTGGTTAGACCTTTGGTTGCTTGCCGTGCTGTCTTTGGTACTAGCCAGGGTGTCTGGATTGCTTCGCTGTTCACTACATCACTCTTGGGGGCAGTGATGGCATCACTTTCAAAAATGCAGGCCAATATGGGCACGTAGTTGGAGCATTATTGGAGGTCCTGTTCTTGTCACTTGCCTTCAGATGCTTCAGAACCCCTTTGACCAGATCCAAGAGTGCCCCTCTTCTTCATTTGCTCTCATAGTGTCTTATGATGTCTGCATTCTGGTGGCCCTTCCTCAAATGGGACTGATATGCAACTGTCCAGAAAGGGCCATCAAGTTCAGGAGCTCGGCAGGGATCCATTTGGGAGCATGAGTTGGGGGCTTGGCTGCTATACCAGGTGTGTGAATTCACCACTGCCTGGTATAAAAAGGAGCACACCTGGCCACCCACCAGCATTTAAATGAAAAGATGACATCTGGTCAAGATGACTTTGGAGCAGTGGAAGGTGCACAGACAGGCGGGTCCAAATGTGAAGCAATAGTTGGCAGCGGGAGGACTGCCAGAAGAGAATTAATTAGGAATGTGTCCACACAAATCTGAAAGTGAACAAACTCACTAAGAAGTGGATTTACTCCTGTTCTAGAAGGATTAATTACTCTGGTGCCAAATAATGCAATTAAAAAAAATGTGTGTGGACACAGGACATTTTAACCCCAACAACTAAAGTCAGTGTGATTTCCTTGTGGAGACAAGCCCAAAGATGGGGAAAGGGAAGAGAAATAAAGAAAGGAAGATGAGGGAGGAAGAGAAATAAAAAAGCTGAATAGCCGAGGACTTAAATGGAAGCCTATTTGCTAATCTGAATGCAACAATATGCAACAATAAAATACTGAATGAATAATACTTAATCACAAGGCGTGGGATATTCAGATGCATCAAAGTGACTTCAGAGCACAAGTCCCATTGACTCCGTGCTCCAAAGTCACTCCGATGCATTTGAAAATCGCCCGCCCCAGTAACTAAAAGTTTAGTCACTATATACAGGCTATATTAATTGATCTCTGTGCAAATCTCCCATTGACAGCAAAGGGAGATCTCGTTGTGGGTGGGAGGTATGTGGCACTACATTTATACTCTGGCCCTCAGAACACAATTCATTAAAATTTGTTGCTTTCCACAGAATGAGTTTGACATATTTTGGCTCAGGTTCAGTGTGATAGGAGCTGTAGAAAATGCTAACTAGCATGCAGGCATGTAGTTTAAGAGCTGGGTAGGTACTACTGGATAAGTGTACTTTAGGATGTTGGAATGGTTATTCAGCAATGATAGATTTATGATGTTGCTTGAATCTGTGCTACAAATGATGACATCTTTGAACTGATTTTGACATCAGGAAGAATCTACTCTAGAGATTTTTTTCTTTTGGAGGTTTACAACATAAACTCCCATTGCTGTCAAAGATCAAGAAAGTGCATTGCAATCTATATTCACTGCTGTTTGCAGATCATTTTGCACTAAGAACGACCACTTTTCACTTTGCTTTATAAATGCAAAAGGACTTCTGGAAAAAATGCAGACCAAAATAATATATATATTTTTAATGACGACTAAATCTGCTATATGTTCCAACTGAGAGGTTATTAACACCCAGCTCAGTGTCGTAAGCAAGTCAGATAACCAAAAACCAGCAGAGACTTTTAACATATATTAGTTACATTGAAAATTGGTACTGCAATTTATGTTGCTGGTATGTGTGATATATTCACATGATGAACTGCTTTTCAGCTGTCTTGAGATGTCTCATATGTCAGTCTAGAGGCTGTGATTCTCCAAATGGATAGGAATAATGAAGGTGTGTCTTGCACTAACTGAGCACAAGTTGCTTTTTAAAAAATGAAAACAATAATCATGCTAAATAGGTGTGTTGTTTGGAGCCATTAGTGTCTATCAGATGAGCCAGGAATAGTTTAATATATTGTCAAGGGCTAGTTCTAAAATGTTTCAATTAAGGGACTACAGAGTCAGTCCCTTTTCCTTCCTACTTAGATTCTGAGCTATGATTTCTAAGTGATGCAGCTCAGGAGTTCAGCATCCAACACCATGGTGCCTCTAGGATTTGGGACCATACCTGAGGCTACTTTAAATTACAGCAAGTTCTGTCTAGCTTAGATACATATCTGGCCCCCATGACTGTAGTAAGCAAGCACCTCACAATCTTGAATGTATTTCACAACACTGCTGTGAGGTGGAGAAGTACTAATGCCTCATTTTATGGATTTGGAACTGAGGCACAGAGCAGTTAGGTGAGTGGTCTGATGTCACACAGGATGTTTGTGGCACAGCTGGAATTGGACCTGGGTCTCCTGAGTCTGACACTAGTACCCTAACCACTGGCTCATCCTTCCTCTCTGTGACTTCCTGTGGGGTCCTTTGCTGTCCCAGAATAGCTGGCATGCCTCATACTCTAGCCATGCCACCTCTGTCCCCTGTACCTTTTATGCCAGGGGTATTCCCCAGGGGACAGTTCTACCCTCTTTCCACTGCCAAAGAGGCAAAACGGGGCTACCGTGGTGGCAGACTGGGGGGGTTACTGTGTTGTATAGTTATTCCTTGTAAAGGGAAATGCTCAAGAGCGTTCAAATCTTCACCCCTTCCTGAATGAAACAGCTTCTGCCCTTAGGGATGGTACATGATATGGTCCCGTAAGTCCTATTGTTTTCTCTGGGAGTTGAGGGTGAAATTCATCTTTCTGCACAGGACCAATGCAAGGAGCTTGTAGGCTGTCAATAGGGCTTAAGTGGGACTTAACTTTATGATCACAGTGTTAAAAACCGTGATATAAATGTAAAGTAGTATTTTGGTGATCTCATAGACTCTTTTGTGTAGAGGAGAAAAATGTTGGTATATAAGTATATGCTGCCCAGATACTGCTGCCTAGATGCTACAGTGATGGGCACAATGCAAGAAGCTGGATAGGCAGATACGTATTTAATACATGAATAATAGAGTACATGGAACAGTATTATTATTAGAGCTCCATAGGTGTGATATATGCTTTAAAGTCCCTGTGGTGAAGAATGTCTGATGAAAAGCCCCCATCTTTCAGTCAGATCTGCTAGTATGAACCCCAGTGTTCATGTGGAGAGGGTCTCTGCATGGAAGAATGGGGTCCACACTCATGGAATTGACTGTAGGATCAGTGCCTAGATTGTGCATATTTTAGCAAGCCAAAGTAAGAAAAGGGGAAAGGAGCCTTGGAGGCTGAGATTTATCAAGATGAAAGCTTGTGAGAAGATTTTAATGTCCCATGCACAGTTTGTCAGGCCCTCCATGGAATTTGTACAGAAATATACAATAATTTAATACATTAGGGTCTGTGGATGAAGGTCAGTGATGGAAAGTGGGAAACAGTAAGAGTCTGAGCCAAACAGCATTGAAATCATTAGTGATCTTTCCATTGACTTCAGTGGGCTTTGAATCAGGGCCTGTGATACATGAAGGGTGGGGGTGAGGGTAGTAGCTCCCTTTGATGGACACCCAGCCACCCAGTTAGCTGTAAAATCCCTCTTGGTCTCTTCTCTGCTTGCTTTACCTGTAAAGGGGTAACAAGCCCACAGATTAAAGAAAATGAGTGGGCACCTGACCAAAAGAGCCAATGGGAAGGTAGAACTTTTTAAAATTGGGAAAAACTTTCCCTTTGTCTGTTGCTTTTTGGGCTGCAGAGACAGACAGCAGGAATGCTGTGTAAAGTTTGAACCAGATATGAAAACCATCAGATCATATCTAGAACTACTTTTAACAACCCAAATATGTAAGTAAATTAAGGATGTTTAGGAAGACAAGATTTGGTTTATTTCTGTTTCTTTTTTATTTTGGCTTGTGGATCTTCTCCGTGCTAACCCTGGATGTTTTTGTTTGCTTGTAACCTTTAAGTTGAACCCCCAAGAAAGCTAGTTTGGGTGCTTAATTTGTGTAATTGTGTCTTTTAAGATCTAGCAAAATGCCTAAATTCCAGATGTAATTTTTTCCTTTTTGTTTTAATAAAATTTACTTTTTTTAAGAACAGAATTGCATTTTTGGCGTCCTAAGAGGTTTGTGCATATGTTGTTTGATTAGCTGGTAGCCACAGCTAATTCCCTTTGTTTGCTTTCTCAGCTCTTCCCCAGAGTAGGGGGAAAGGGCTTGAGGGTACCCCACAGGGAAGAATTCCCATGTGCTCCTTCCTGGGTTCAAAGGTGGGTTTGTTTGTTTGTTTTTTGGCATTTGGGTGGTGGCAGCATTTACCAAACCAAGGTCAGAGAAAAGCTGTAACCTTGGGAGTGTAATACAAGTCTGGAGTGGCAAGTATTAATTTTTAAAGTCCTTGCGGGCCCCCACTTCTGCACTTGGAGTGACAGAGTGGGGATTCAGCCTTAACGGAGCCTAGGGCCCCAATTTAAGAAAAACACAGATTCTGATCCAGCAAAGCATTTAAACACATGTGTAAGTGTCTTGATGAATAGGGGTGGTTTGCTGACTTGGGGCCTACGTGAGTAGGAGCAACAGGAATTTTACTACAGTATTTATTACAGCCTTTATTTGGTCGTATGCTGTGGTATATACACATTCTTATTATTTATTGTATATTGTGCCAGCACCTAACAGGTCTCAGTCATGGACTTGGACACCACTGTGTTAGGTGCTGTACAACAACAGAATGAAAAGATAATCCCTTCCCCAGAGAGTTTACACAGAAACTTAAGATGATGTGTTAGTGTATAAACTATTAAAAGTACTTCATTGTTATGCAAATATGTTCAATATGCCTATGAAGACAAACAAATAAATAAATTTTAGGATGAGTTGAGAAGGCCATGCACATTTAGAAGCCTAATTTAGAAACGTTTGGTAAATATGAATTAATTTTGACGTGGTGGATTTTGTGCTGAATTAAATAATCATATTTACAGCTTGTAATGTGCTCAGACAATAGGTAAATTAGTCCTTCATTAAGGAATCATAAAGGAAAATGCATAATCTGCAGCAATGTTAAGAGGAAAAATGTTATTTGAAGTAAACACAATATTAGCAAATTTGTGGAAAACATTTTTTTTGTTTTTTAAAGAACAATTTTGTCTTTCCATGTATATTTACTCTATCATGAGGTTTCCAATTTACTGAATGCACCAAGTTTAAGTGAAAATGGTAGAAAAACCATAAATCTCATTTCAGTCATTTGTCTCTACATTACTTGTTTTTGAACAGCAGGCAAACAGTATTCACCCAGCAATGCACTTTTACATCTGATTAATGCTAATGAAAGCTGTGATTAAAACACACTCGAATCCTTCTGTCAAACAGCACAATATAGAATTGTGAATGATCCCTTAAAAGAGCACAAGTAGTGCAATCACACATTAACATAGCAGCAAACCTTATTTACACAAGCACAAATGTTGTGTAAATTGGCCTGTAAGTGGGTTTTAAGTGGCATTAGCTAAGTAGGTGTTTTCAGAACTGCTAAAAAAAAGGAAAACTAGTTACAGTACAATATTTTACAAATGAATACTTTTAATGGGCCTGTTTTCTATTGAATTGACTATTAAAACAATGGAGGCAGAAAATGACAACAGTTATTTAATCTGGGTTGCAATATAAATACCAGAATATTTCTGGGCTGCTTACCATCTTGTAGCAGAAAGTATTTGTGAGAGCCCTATGAATGCCCTGAGCTACCAGCCATGTATATTGTATGCAGCCACGAGAACTGGAAAATATGTAATGAAATTCAAACTGTGAGTTTCTTTTTGTAATTTTCATAAATGCAAACTGGACAGGTTTATTATTATACTGTATGTATTATGATCCCCATCCTCTTCTGATCAGCCTTGATGGTAAATGGTTCGTTGATAAAACAACATAGGTCAACAAAGGTCAGAAACAGACAAAACTGATTGGAGACAGTGTCTTTTTGATCAAGTTTGTCAGTGTCTGAGCTATTATTGTAAGCGCCATGGGGCAGGGAACACATCTTGTTTGTTTATAAATCACCAGCAACACTGTTGACACTCAGTAAGTAAAGAAATTATATGTTCATTAGTTAATAAGCAAGAAAAACCAAATTAATTTGCTTATTTATTATTTAGTTGTCATGCAGGAGTGCCCTAGAGGCCCCAACCAGGATCTAGGCCCTGCTTTTCTAGCTGCTGTGCAAACTCGTATGAGAGAGAGGCCCTGCCGTGAAGTGCTTACAATGTAAATAGACAAGACAGACAAAGAATAGGAGAGAAAAAAGAGTCACAGAGCAGTGAAGTGGCTGACCCAAGGTCATATAGCCAGTCCGTGCCAGAGCAGGGGTTAAACACAGGTCTCCTGATTCTCACGCCTGGGCACTATCCGTTAGAACGCAGTGCCTTATTTATTTAATGGAGGTGTAGCTATAAATATTGCATGTGTATCTATGATGGGTTTAAGCTTTTAAAAATGATGGTCAGCCAGCAAATTTACCATGATTCAGATCCCATGTTTGCCTCCCAAAATATGTTCTCGAGGTTACTTCAGTTGTTTTTGTACTAGCTCATAACTAATTACTGTCTGACTGTTTGTTAGCTATGTTAAGTACTAAGGCCCAGATCCAGCAAAGACTTAAACATGTGCTTGACTTGGCACACTGTGAGTTGTCCCACTAAACTGATCGAATTCACAATAAAGAAGAACCATGAATACATGGATAAGTAAAATGTTTCAGATTAGAGGGTTTTATGTTTATAGGACACTGGTCATGGGATGGGGTGCCTCTCTGCAGTGTGTCAAAGAAGGAATAAGAATGGTATCAATTTTCATTTGATTTTGAATGATAGAGAAAATTAAACGAAAAATAAAAAGCATCAGCAAAGATAACTTTTTAACAGAGGAGTCGCAATGTTTCAAATGGTAATAATCAGCTTGTGTGCTGAGGACAAGATTGGGCCCTAGGAGCTGACACGAGGCCAGATTCTGATCTCACTTACTCCAGCATTACTTAGAAATAACTCAATTGAAGTCAGTGGTGTTAGGCAGATATGAGATCAGAATCAAGCTCACAATCTCTTGTCTTGAGTCTCCTTTGTTACACCGTTTCATCACCTCTTCCATCTAGCAATCAGTGACCAATTACAGTATGTAAAGTCTGTAGATGTGGATGCTCCTCAGAAGTTTCATGCTGGATGGGTTCGAGTGATTTTTTCCATCAGTTTTGATCTGCTGGTTTCATGTTCCTGAGTTTCACTTATGAGTTCAGGGCTTTGAAAGAACCCCAGATCAGTCCCCTGTGTTATGGTAAAGTAGATCCTAATTTTGGTTCTTAGCATTTAAGCATCCTCTTCTGTTTGTGCCCATCATCTGTGCCTTTATGCTCTGTACTCTTTAATTTTATTTAGAGCTGTTCTACACGGGGAACTTACATCAGCATAGTTTCATCTCTCAAAGGTGTGAAAAATGCACATCCCTGAGATAGTTAGCTATTCCAATCTAACCCCCAATTTAGACTGCTGCATTGACAGAAGAATTCTTCCATTGACCTAGCTACTGCCTCTCGGGAAGGTGGGTTACCTACACCAAAAGGAGAACCTCTTCTGTCAGTGTAGATAGCATCTAGGCTGAAGTGCTGTAGTACTTTAAGTGTAAACATATCCTTAGGCCATGTCTGAACCAAAGGCACTAACCTTCTCCAGTGCTGGTTGGTGCCCGCACCCCCGCCCCTGGTCCCACCCCAACTCCACCCCATCCCCACTGCTGGCCCCACCCTCATTCCAACCCCATCCCCAAAGTCCCCATCCGAACTTCACCTCCTCCCTGCCCCTATTGGATCCCTTCCTCAAATCCCCACCCTAGCCCCGCCTCTTCCCCTAGCTGGCCACGTTCCCCCTCCACCCCCCTTCCTCCCTGCCCCATAAAACAGCTGTTTCGCAGTGCAAGCGATGGGAGGGAGCAGGGAGAAGCAGGACAGGCAGCGCAGAGGCAGAGGTGCGCTGGAGCAGGGAGGCGGGGCAGGGCCATGAGGAGCTGCCAGTGGGTGCTGAGCACCCACCAATTTTTTTCCATGGGTGCTTTAGCTCCGGAGCATGCACAGTATCAATGCCTATGTTCTGAACTACAAACTTTGGTTGATGCAAGTTACCTTGGCATGATGTCACTGCAGTCAGTACATTGCTTGTGCACATGCATTCTTGGTTCCTTGTGTCAGTGCTGCACATACTCACCAGGAATGCTTGTATCAATGCACAGGCACAGTGCACCAAGCTTAGGTATTCCAGTGTGCAACCCACTACCATTTAGCACACTGTCTTTTGGGAAGTTTTGGAAATGCATGGTGGGGCCAAAACAAGTTGTGCCAGGGTAACTGAGAACAAGGAGCCAACTTCCTAGTGTGCACTATATCCATCCCATAATGTCATCTGTAGTCCATCATTTTTATGCCTTTTTTCAAAATCCCACAATCCTGCTTGTTGCTCCTCTCTGTCCACCATCTCTGACAGAAGCATGGAGCCTTCACAATTCTGCACTCTTGTCATAAGTGTTGCAAGCACAGGATGCACGATCCTCCGGTATTCGCAGAGTCGCAAGGAGAACCAAATCAGCGGGAACGTGACGATTCCTCGGAGGACAGATTGTTGTTGGACGTAGCAAGAACCAATTCAAGGTGGCTGTTGGCATTCATGGTGCAGCTGCAGGTGGTGGAGCGCCACTTCTGAGCCTGAGAAATGAGCATTGACTGATGAGATCACATCGTAATGCAGGTTTGGGATGATGAGCAGTGTCTGCAGAACTTTTGGATGTACATGGCCACATTCCTTGGATCTGTGTGCTGAGCTCACTCCAGCCCTTCAGTGCAGGGACATCAAAATGAGTGCTGCACTGAGAGTGGAGAAGTGAGCGGCGATTGCACTGTAGAAATTTGCAATGCCAGATTACTACTGGTCAGTGGAAAATCAGGTGGATTTTCCAACTACAAAATGTCATCCAAGTGTGCAGAGCCATTAATCACTTCCTGCTACAGAACCATGACTCTTGGCAATGTGCAGGACATAGTGGATGGATCTGCAGCAACAGGGTTCCCAAACTGCGGTGGAGCAATAGACAATATGCATATCCCTATTTTAGCACCAGGCCACCTTGCCACAGAGTACATCAACAGAAAGGGCTACTCTTCTATTGCTATGCAAGTATTGGTGGATCACTGATGATGCTTCACTGACATCAATATGGGCTGGTCAGGAAAGGTGCATGACACTTGCATCTTTAGGAACACAGGAGTTTTCAGAAAGCTATAAGCAAGGACTTTCTTTCTCCTCCAGCAGATTACCATTGGGAATGGTGAAATGTCAATAGTGATCCTGGGGGACCCAGCCTACCCCTTGATCATAAGTTGTACACTGGCTGACTTGACAGCACCGAGGAAAGATTCATCTATTGGTTCAGCTGATGCAAAATGACAGCTGAATATGCTTATGGTAGATTGAAGGGATGCTGGCGTTGTTTACTCACAAGATTGGCTCTCTATACGAAAAATATCCCAATGGTTTTAGCTGCCTGCTGTGTCCTGCCTCATATCTGTGAAACAAAGAGTGAAAAGTTGCTGCCAGGGTGGAGAAGAGAAGTGGAGCAGCTGTCTCCTGAGTTTGAACAGCCAGACATAAAGACTATTAGAAGAGCTCAGTGTGGAGCCAGACAGCTCAAGGAGACTTTGAAAGAGCACTTCAACAGTGAGCCATAGTAATGTGTTGTGGGGTACTGTGCTCTACCTGACCCTGTGGTCTGGGGGCCTGTTAGGAATTGTGTAGTGCTTGGTGCACATTTATGGATATAACACTGTCAATGCACCTATTAATTTTGTAGCACTTGCTGTGCATTTATGATTATTGCAGTGTTTGTCACTGATACTGTGAGTTGTCAGATTGTACAGCAACCAGCAATTGGTTGCTTTCATATACTATGCACTCTGCAGAATATGATGTGACCTAATAAAGATGAATTATATTTAAATTAATAGAATTTTATTCTGTAACAAAATCAGTGAAAAGAAAAGTCCATGCAATTTTAAAGAAAAGACATAAAAATCCTTAATAAATTAATAGAACAGAACTTACAAAGGGGAAAGAACATTCATGCCATTTTAGCTACACATACACCAACTGTGGCTTTCGCAGATCAGTGTATGTGAAGTTGTGGTTGTCTTTAAGGTCCCTATGTGGAATGTGAAGCAGAGGTGAAGGGAGGTGCTGCAATGGAGTTCTCTATGGACTGCAGAGGGAGGGGAGCCTGAGATTTTTGAATATTTAGGTCCACAAGAGTCTGTAGCATTTCTGTTTCCTGCCAGAGAATCCCCGTTATGTCCTGGTTCATCTCCTTCTCCTTTTCCTGCTGGACTCCTGGGACTTTTTCCTTTCCACTCTTTCCTCCTGCAGGCTGTCTGCAGTGTTCACTCTCCAGGCCCTGTGCTCATGGTGTGATGCAACACTGGCTTGCAGAATTTCACTGAACATATCACCCCAAACCCTATTCTTTCTCCCAGAGGTGCTGTCTAATGTGCCGGGGGTACTTGACCCCCCGCTCTGCCCCAGGCCCCACCCCTACTCCATCCCTTCCCACAAGGCCCCACTCCTGCTCTGCTTCTTCCAGCCCCACACCCTCCAACTCTGCCCTGCCCCCACCCCACCTCCACCCCGCCTCTTCCTGCCCCATTCTGCCCCTCCCCCAAGCACCCCACCCTCGCTCTTCCTCTTCCACCCAGTGCATCCTGCTGCCGCAGAACAGCTGATTGCGGGAGGTGCTGGGAGGAAGTGGGAGATGCTTATCGGCAGGGCCCGCTGACAGGCAGGAGGTGGGGGAGAGGGGATGGTGAGGTGCTGACCAGCAGAGCTGCCGATGGGTGCTTAGCACCCACCATTTTCCCCCCATGGATGCTCCAGCCCTAAAGGACCCCTGGAGTCAACGCCTATGCTTTCTCCTCCTTATCTGGCTCAGGTGTTCCATGGACGTGGATGAGGCACTGGCAGCCACTCCAGATAGAACATACAGACGTGCCATTGTCAATGTAGCGACAGTGGAAAGTGAAACGTAAGATCCAGAACTTTGCTCCCAATAAGTTTTAGACAAGACATGCTTATTGACATTTGTCCTTGGGAGTGCTTGTGCCCGGCTCCATTCATAGCACCACTCCTGGTGAGTATGGCCCACCAGAGGGGAGGGAAATGAGGGAATTGCTCATTTACATGGAACTAGGAGTAGGGGCAATGGCACTGAATATCAGCTCTGCTTTCCACAGGCGGGGGTGATTTTAGCTCATATCTCATGCCTGAGGGTAACAAAGGTGGAGAGAACACAGCTGCTGCTGGTGTCCCAAAACTGGTCGGGCCCGTATGCCACTAGCCTGTGTACTTCAGCCTGCTGAAGTTATCGCTGACTGGTATGGGAAAGTGTCCTACCACACTGGAAGAAATAAGGCAGTTCTCCATAAAAACCTTTGGGAGAGGATTACTGAGTGCCCCCATAAAAGTTTAACTGAGATTTCTCAGGAGGATTCAAGAAATATTGAAACAATTTAAAGAAAGGAAAGAAGATCGTAATCTCCACTGTGTACCAATATAGGAAAAGGAGAAAAAACATATGCAGAGAAGACCCAGTCCTGCCTGCAGTTTATTCCTGAAAGGTGCTGTGCTGGGAATTCTCAGCTCCCATAGTGGTCATTGGAAGAGGAAGGAACCCAGCATCTTCAAGCTTCAAGCAAAGCTACCAAACAGTCAGCACTCGATTAAAGTCCAATAAATCTCAGCAGTTACCAGAAGGATACACAATGTGCTCAGTTGGCTTTCTGGATGTACTCTTAGCATTCTGGCAAGAAAAACCCTCGACTAAACACGTTCCTTCAGAGTTCTTTAGTGTGTGGCTGGCCTCAGAAAAGTGAATGTGCAGATGATGTTTATCCTCTTTCCATGACTTTCTGGTCAAATTTGCTCGGTTTACAAATCAAAAGATGACTTTTTCTAACTCCCTGAGCAGGGATCTTAAATCCAAGCTCTGTGCTCTTTGCCTGTCTCAGATATTGCAGTAAGGAAGTTTCTGCAGTCTTGACTTCACTGGAGATTTTATAGGTGACACATGAGACAGAATAGAACCCAGCTTGGGATCATTTTGGTCCAGACTGTAAAGTCATCACTCCCATTGGTCTGTACATGCAAATATAATATAATATCCGAACTGCCCAGGTGAAGGTTGGACAGCACAGAACACATATTTTGGAGAAAATTCAGGACTGGGAGCAGGGGCGGCTCTAGACATTTCGCCTCCCCAAGCACGGCAGCATGCCACGGGGAGCGCTCTGCCGGTCGCCGGTCCCGCGGCTCCGGTGGACCTCCCGCAGGCGTGCCTGCAGAGGGTCCGTTGGTCCCGCGGCTCCTCTGAAGCCGTGGGACCAGCGGACCCTCCGCAGGCACGCCTGCGGGAGGTCCACCAGAACCGCGGGACCAGCAGACCCTCTGCAGGCATGCTGCCTAAGGCAGGCTGCCTGCTGCCCTTCCGGCGACCGGCAGAGTGCCCCCTGCGGCATGCCGCCCCAAGCACAGGCTTGGCGTGCTGGGGCCTGGAGCTGCCCCTTACTGGGAGTGTGTTGGGGTCACCCTGCAGGCAGTAACCGAAGCTGGTGGCAGCCAGTGTGGCTTGTGCATTGCTGGCAGCCTGCTGGGGTCAGAGTTGCTGGACCAGAGCTGCAACTATACACAGACACTCAGGGTGTGACCTGCATACTGTTAAGCTGTTTGTGGATAGCCCAGGTTGGAAGCTGCAACAGCACAACGTTGTGAGACACCCAGGGTTATGGGGAAGGTGGTGACACAACCTCTCACTGATCTGGATTGCACTTCGGAATGTGATAGCAGACATCTCATGTTACAAATGAGGCCAGTCATGGCTGATGTACTTAGTGTAATGAAGAGGCATCTGTATGGCGCACTTTGGGTATACATTATATAGTTTAACTTTATTTATTTACTTGTATTCCCGTAGTGCCTTTGAGCCCTAGTCCTGGACCAGGATTCCACTGAGCTAAGCATTGTGCAAACACAGAACAAAAAGATACCCCTTCCCCACAGAACTTAGATTGTAAGTATCAGACGAGACAACAGATGGATACAGACAGACCAAGAGAGGCGTACAATGAAAAACACAAGACAGTATTGGTCAGCATCATAGGCTGTGATCTCAGTACGCCAGCAGCCTAGCTACTGTCAAGTTTTTTTGTAAGCATCCTGGAAAAGGAGGATAAAGTTAGTTTTGTGGATATTTATGGGGATCTCCTGCCTAGCGTGAGAGGCAGCATGGGAGAAAGCAAGAAGGTGCTTGTTTGGAAAATTTAACAAAAGGGCACTGGAGGCTGACACCACAGGCCAGTTGGAGGTGGGAGTCGACATCTTGATAGTGAAAGAGAGATGATGGGTAGGGTGGGGATAGCTGGGAAAGGCCTTGTGAGTGAAGTCAAGTAGCGTATGTTTTATGTGGTAGAGAAGGGGGAGCCAAAAGCAGGTCAAATGGCATAGAAGGGGTTAATTCAGTTTCATTTTAGAATAATACAAATAGAGGAGGACTTATTAGAAACTTCTTATTGCTGTGTTAACATTAAGCACTTACTTTTCCCACTCCCATCTGATCAATAGGGCTTTTGTACAATTGACCAGCTTGCAGCACCCTGTAGCTAACTGAGTGGCTTATCCAAGATAGGACTCCTCAGAAACTAACTGCAAGTTGTGTGTCTAGGATCTAAAACCATCTTTTAAAAACAATCCCCCTGCAGTTCTGTTGCTTTATCTTTCAAAATAAGCTCAGGTCAGGGTGTTAATCATCCTTTTTACTGTGCCTCTAATGTGACGCTTAAATTTTACTCTAATTTGTTTTCTATTACACTAAAACAAAAACTAATATGAATAATTAAAAAGGGACTTTGCTTCCACAGTTCTTTGCGGCTAGCCAACAATACCTGGTGGACCTTTAAAGTGTTGATTCTGCATGACTAATTGATTGCTTCAGCTGGGGTTAATTAATTAATTAGTAGCAGAGCTGCATTAAAGATTGGAGGCATTCAGAACTCCCATAATGGACGCGATCTACGGGAGCTTTATTAGTACATAAAATGAGTGTTTAAAATCCACACAGCAACTAATATGCTCTTGAGGCTTTCATTAAACAAACCTATAAAATTACTTGCTTCATTATGTATTTTAGTTACTTTTTTCACATTGTATGGTATCTCTTCACCTTTTTCTTTTGCCAGCCAGTTTTAAGTGCCTATTTGAAATCAATTTCTCTAATAATGGGCTTAATGAGCTCATCAATTAAGGCTGCCATAATGGAATGTAACTGTGTGGTTTCAGTTATCAGTTAAACTCTGGAACTAATTTCCATGCTTCATCTATCAAAAATGATTGGCTAATATTGTTTAGCTTCTGCTTTAGGACGATAGGGAGACCCCGGGCCCTTCTCCACTAATGTCCGAAGGCCTGAATTTCTCTTCAGAAAAGTAAAAAGGGAAGGAGGCTGGATGGGATTGAAAGAACAATGACAAGAGAGATTTGGCCCCTATCTGGATCTGAAAAGAGGAAGATCCTATTTTTCAGCGCTGGCTTGGTAATTAGTAGTAATGGATTACATTTTCAGCCGTATTAGATAAGAGGATCGTTCCACATGAAAAAACCCATTATGAGTTTCTTACCCGTCACCCCCCCCTTTAATAAGCACTGCCCTTTTCTATGACCCCTTTAAATAATAGTATAAACGGCCCATAGAGCTAAATATGTAAATATTTCTTTAACACGGTGCCTTCACAGTTATATTAGATCTAGATTGAAACCAACCCTGAATGTTGGGAAGAACTTTCACCATAAAGCTCAGAATAAATATCTTACTAAATGTGAACCCCAAACCAAACCAACTATCCGGTTAGAAATTAAAAAAAATAAAAAATCAAGAGTCGGGAGATTCAAAAATTAAGATTCCCACGTCAGGTTTGGATTAGTTAATGGCGTATGGGTAATATTTTTCTATTTTCGCTTTTCTGGTTAGATGCCTGATGCACTATAAAGTTTTTACCAGTTAGTGAGAGTTGATTGGTTCATTGACTTCAGTGAAATGCTACATGAGTAAGAGTGACAGAATCTGGCCCACAATGTGAAAAATTGGTAGAACCATTACAATCTCTCTAACTCATGGAAACTTTTTTTTTTCCTCTGTTGCTGTTATTTATTTGTACAGTAACATCCATTCTGTGATAGGCATTTTCCAGACATCCAAAAGGGCCGAAAGAAGGCTAAAGTTTAAATTGAGGTAGGTAGACAGAGGTTAGGTAAAGAGGTTCAACAGGGATTTTGTATACATATAATGGGACTACTCTTAGAGTAAGGTACTTGAAATACTTGAAACCAATGGACCATCTCAAGGAATAAGGTTGTACTTAGATATTAGAGCCTGGCCCTGTACAACTTTTTAAATAAATGAAATCTTTACATTAGCAGAATGTTGTATAATACAACAAAACTCATGGAAAGACCCTAAAATCATGGGATCTGCCATTTTTCTGCCTCAGTATTTGCTCCCTTTCCTGGGGTAAAGTACTGTTTGTGGAGAAGTGTGTGTGTGTGTGTTTGTGTTTCATGGCATGGATTGCAATCTTTTTTGTGCATAGTCCAAGCAACAAGCTGACAGCAAGTCAGGGCAGGCTTAAGGTTTAAGGGCCTGGTCAAAATCCCATTAAGTTAAAGGGACACTCTCCATTGACTTCAGTGGCTTTTGGATCAGGCCCTAAAAGTTGGCAATTTTTGAATTTACTGTGTCAAAAATGTGATTTTTCACCCTTGTTTAACAACTGGCTTGTCAGAAAGGTTTGAACTCAGGGTCTTCAGCGTCAATGCACAGACCTCTATCATTTGAGCTAAAAGTTGAAGATCCAAATCCTGCTCCCACTGGCATGAATACAAAACTCCTATTGACTTCAATGGTGCAGGAGAAGACCCTAATTCCATAGACTGGCAGCAGTAGTAGGCTGCTATCCTCTGCAGACCAACAGTAGAGTGGGGATGCAAAACACACTTCACAAATATAAATATATTTGTACGTCTCAGAAATGATTAAAAAAGTTTCCTCAAACTTTCCCCAAAAATACATTTTAGGATAAATTATAGAAACCCCAGTGATCTTTCCAGACAGTTAAGAGGATAAGAAAATAGTCTGGGGAGTGGTAGGAGAAGGACTTTGCTAAGGGTTCCACTTTTCAGTTTAAATTAAATATTTGCAATATATACATTACTGCCAGGGTAATTAATACTCTGTTAATTTTCAGGGTCTGATCCTGCAAATACTTAAACACATGCTTAACTTTGCTTATACACATAGGCCCTTTAAAGCCAGTGGGACTGCTCACATGAGTAATGGCGAGTGCCTTTTATGGAGGACACCCAGAGTCTCATGCTCATTTGTTGCGGAGTAGTAGTACTTTTAAAAAAAATATATAAATGAAACTGTTTTACAGCCTTAACTACAGCTATAACATTCAGTCAGCCAGGCTGTATAGTATCAAAGAGCCCAGGAACTCTAGAAAGAAGCCTTGGAACGTATTTTATTTTTCAAAAAAAAGGAGTGGGTTTTTTTCTAATTTTTTTGACATTAGAAATTTGGTTGCTGTCTGCTGGGTTTTCCTAGAAGACTCTGTGGACAACTGGAGAACTAGAAGGTATTTTGCGCGAGAGACATAAAGCAAATAAAATCATTTGTTTAAAATGATCTGTTATTAAATTTGGTTTTGTTAACATTTCTCTAATTACTCAGAAATCCTTGGGAGTAGAGGGAGCATGGATCTTATTTAAAGATCCATCATCCCTGGCCTTCATTTAGGAATTGCAAAGCTCATGGGCCTCAGCTGAGACTTCCGAGAAGCCGCAAGCAAAATCAGGGAAGACCAGGCTTAAAAATCCAAATATCTAAAGTTTAAAAAAAAGAAAAAGAAAAAAGCAGGAAAAACAAAACAACCTTTAGGCCTTAATTTTTTCATCATTTGACAACCCTAAAAATAATTTCAATTAATCGCAGTTTTAATAGCACTGCTAATAATAGAATATCAATTTACATTTATTATAAATATTTTTGGATTATTTTAAAATTTTCAAATATATTGATTTCAGTTACAGCACAGAATACAAAGTGTAGAGTGCTCACTTTATACTATTATTTTTTATTACAAATACTTGCACTGTAATCCTCAAGTCGAAGCATGAAGGGGCCTATGAATGTTTAGTATATCTGGCACGTAAATACTTTGCAATGCTGGCTACAAAAGTGCCATGCCAATGCCTGGTCTCACTTTCAGGTGACGTTGTAAATAAGAAACAGGAGCATTATCTCCTGTATATGGAAACAAACTTGTTTGTTTTAGCAATTGGCTGAAGAAGAAGTAGGACTGAGCGGACTTGTGGGCTCTAAAGTTTTACATTGTTTAGAGTACAGTTAACTAAAAAAAAATTCTACATTTGTAAGTTGCCCTTTCATGATAGATTGCACTGCTGTATGTGTATGAGGTGAACTGAAAAATAGTATTTCTTTTGTTTATCTTTTTACAGTGCAAATATTTGTAATAAAATATATTATAAACCAAACACTGTACATTTTGTATTGTGTTGTAATTGAAATCAGTATATTTGAAAATGTAGAAAAACATCCAAAATATTAATACATTTAAATTGCTGTCCTATTATTGTTTAACAGTGCGATTAGAACTGTGAATAATCACAATTAATTTTTTTAATTGAGTTAATTTGTTTTGAGTTAATTGCTACAGTTAACTATGATTAATTGATTATTTTACATATCTTAAGCCTTACATTAAATTTTCTTTTACTTTGGTAGGTCACCTTTAACCATGCTGCAAACTCACTTGCTAGCTCGGCTGGTTTTAACACAGCTGGTCTAGGGTAGCTGAAACATTTGAAAAGCAAATGTTATTCTTATACAGTCATTTACAAATATAGAAAAATAAATGGAAATGATAGATGGGAAAATGGTCTTGTGATTTAAGGCACTGGACTAGGACTCCAGCAGTGTGGTTCAATTCCTGGCTCTTCTGTCAACTTCCTATGTGTCTTTGGACAAATCACTTACATCTCTGTATGCCTCAGTTTCCCAGCTGTTAAATGGAGATTGGAATATTTCTTTTTTCTAACCCTTTATTGGGTCTCCTTCATCCCTATCTTGGCAACACTTAGGCATGTCCTTAACTTTACAAGTGTGAGTAGACTAGAGCAGGTCAAAAATGTATCACACCAGTGATGATCCTGCAGTGCCATAGAGCCAACACAGGGGCTTGCTTGCAACATACCTTCCTCCCTGATGTCCATGCACCAAGGAAAAGGGAGTGTGGTTAGAGACACGTCTATGGTCAGGATACCCATATGCCATGTTTTCAGCTCCTTTTGCCCATTACAGGCCAGCATAACCTAGAGGAGGCATCAGTCTGTGTCAAAATAGTACATGTAGAACACCATGCACTAGGCAGTGCTGCAGTCAGGCTGGAAGCTGTGTGTACGTAACCTGCAGTGGAATTTGCCCTTTTGGATTGCATATGAAGGGCTGGTGCAACCCATTAGGCATTGTAGGCAGTCGCCTAGGGCACTGAATTTGAGGGGCAGCGACCGCAGCGGTCGAACATGCGGTTGTCGGCATTATTTCAGGTGCGGGACCTTCCGCCGCCTCTGTCGGGCGCCATTTTGGGGGCGGGACCGTCCGGCACCTAGGGCGCCAAAAAGGCTGCCGGCGCTCCTGTGCATACGCTGTATACAGTAACTGTGTCCTCAAGAGAAAGAAACTCTTTTGAGGAATCCTAACTACACATAATCCTGGCAGAACGTCACAAACCTTTCACCAATGTTTTGTGAAGTTAAAGAATTAATGCAGAAACCCAGCATTTTTACAAACACCCCATTATAAACACAGAGCCCTCATTTGCCCTCACACAAGAGACTTTGGCCTTCAATTTTAAATGGACACCAGACAATTTTTAGCCATGTGCAAAGACGATGGTCAGGTTCACTCGGAATCCCTGAGGAGCTTCCTTACCTCCTTGTAAAATAATACTGCTACTGTTAAGGGTACTCCAAGCAGTGAGACAGTTTCAGCATCCAGCAAGTTATACTTCTCTTCCCTTAAAATCCATGATATAGCTATGTCATTAGAGAAGAGAATGGGAACATGGCAGGCCTGGGAACTGAATATATGAAAGGGTTTAAAATAATAATAGAAACAGGAATTTTAAAAAGTCTGTTGTTAGGGACTGAATGGGCTCCGTGTGGCTATTTACATCTTTTTAATTCTTGAATACTAGCTGTAGGGTTTCTTTTGCTGCAGCACACGAGCGAGGTTAACCGTTATTTCTGTAACAACCTTTTGTTTCCAGCTCCCATGGAGAGAGGGGGAAAAATTGAGATAAAGAAGTGTTATTAAAATTGTGACATACGGCTCTGGGAGTATGTTAAGGACAGAAGGAGCCAGGACGTCAGGAAAGAAATAATGAAATGCAAAAATCACCCAGACTGACAATTGGGAGCCTATGTAGCAGCTTAGCCTGTTGGTCCAAGGCTATTTGTCATAATCAGCGGCACTTTTCTCATTAGCAAAAAGCCATTAGCAGTGGACTTTACCAGCAGCTGTGAGTTATCACAGGGCACACAGCAATCCTAGCGTGGAGTCGTGGGGTTCAGCCGGGCTCCGGCAGCTTTAATAAGCTGCCTACTGCTTCCCCAAATTCCCAGTTCAGTGTCACTGCCATTCCTGGTGAGGCAGCCTGTTATAACCTTAGTCCCAGATTTGGACCTTAGCGTCCAAAATATGGGGGTTAGCATGAAAACCTCCAAGCTTAGTTACCAGCTTGGACCTGGTACTTGCTGCCACCACCCAAAAAATTAGAGTGTTTTGGGGCACTCTGGTCCCTCTGAAAAACCTTCCCTGGGGACCCCAAGACCCAAATCCCTTGAGTCTCACAACAAAGGGAAATAATCCTTTTTCCCTTCCCCCCCTCCAGGTGCTCCTGGAGAGATACCCAGACACAAGCTCTGTGAATCCAAACAGAGTGAATCTCCCTCTCTGTTCCCAATCCTGGAAACAAAAAGTACTTTCCTCTTCACCCAGAGGGAATGCAAAGTCAGGCTAGCAATCCAACACACAAATCTCCCCTTGATTTCTTCCTCCCACCAATTCCCTGGTGAGTACAGACTCAATTTCCCTGAAGTAAAGAAAAACTCCAAAAGGTCTTAAAAGAAAGCTTTATATAAAAAAGAAAGAAAAAAATACAAATAGTCTCTCTGTATCAAGATGACACAATACAGGGCAATTTCTTAAAAGAATATTGAATAAACAGCCTTATTCAAAAAGAATACAAATCAAAGCACTCCAGCACTTATATTCATGCAAATACCAAAGAAAAGAAACCATATAACTTACTATCTGATCTCTTTGTCCTTACACTTGGAAACAGAAGACTAGAAAATAGAACTACTTCTCCAAAGCTCAGAGAAAGCAGGCAGGCAGACAAAAGAAAAAAGACAAAGACACAGACACTCAATTCCCTCCACCCAAAGTTGAAAAAATCCAGTTTCCTGATTGGTCCTCTGGTCAGGTGCTTCAGGTGAAAGAGACATTAACCCTTAGCTATCTGTTTATGACACGCCCCCCAAATTGCAGACAGTGGGGAAGCTCACTGGCGGCGATTTCCTTCTAGAACTTGAAAATAAACAGATTAATACAACACATGCACCTTTACATATACTACTAAGTATATAACTAACAGACTTCTACATTTTAAGAAAACTTTTTAACTACTGAATTCTGGGAAACTCTCACGGGAGAGTGCATCAGCTACTTTGTTAGAAGCTCCTGTGATGTGTTGAATTTCAAAATCAAAATCTTGGAGAGCTAAACTCCAACGAAGAAGTTTCTTGTTGTTCCCCTTGGCAGTATGAAGCCACTTTAGTGCAGCATGGTCAGTTTGTAGTTGGAACCGCCGTCCCCAAACATATGGGCGTAGCTTTTCCAGGGCGTACACAATGGCATAGCATTCCTTTTCACTGACTGACCAGTGACTTTCCCTCTCAGACAGTTTCTTGCTGAGAAACACGACAGGATGGAAGTTGTGATCTGTTGCTTCCTGCATGAGCACTGCTCCTATACCACGCTCAGATGCATCTGTGGTTACTAGGAATGGCTTGTCAAAGTCCGGGGCCCTGAGCACAGGGTCAGACATGAGCGTTGCCTTAAGTTGGGTAAAGGCCTTTTGACACTCATCAGTCCACTTAACTGCATTTGGCTGGGTCTTTTTGGTCAGGTCGGTCAGTGGGGCAGCGATTTGGCTGTAGTGTGGTACAAATCGCCTGTAGTATCCGGCCAAGCCTAAGAAGGATTGAACCTGCTTCTTGGACCGTGGGACAGGCCACTTTTGGATAGCATCCACCTTGGCCTGTAGGGGGTTTATGGTTCCTCGACCCACCTGGTGCCCCAGGTAAGTCACTCTGTTTTGGCCTATTTGACACTTTTTGGCCTTAACAGTTAGTCCTGCCTGCCTGATGCGCTCAAAGACCTTTTCCAGGTGTAGTAGGTGTTCGGGCCAGGAGTCTGAAAAAATGGCCACATCATCGAGGTAGGCAACTGCAAATTCTCCCAGTCCAGCTAGTAGACCATCTACCAGCCTCTGGAAGGTGGCGGGTGCATTTCGAAGGCCGAAAGGAAGGACATTGAATTCATACACCCCCGCATGGGTGACGAATGCTGACCTCTCCTTGGCAGGTTCATCTAGCGGTACTTGCCAGTACCCCTTGGTTAAGTCTATTGTAGAGATGAACTGGGCACGTCCCAACTTCTCCAATAGCTCATCGGTACGTGGCATTGGATAGTTGTCCGGACGAGTTACAGCATTTAGCTTACGGTAGTCCACGCAAAAGCGTATTTCCCCATCTGGTTTGGGTACCAGAACCACTGGAGATGCCCATGCACTGGTAGATGAGCGGATTATACCCATCTGTAGCATGTTCTGGATCTCCCGTTCTATAGCAGCTTGGGCATGAGGAGACACTCGGTAGGGTGGGGTTCTGATTGGGTGAGCATTACCTGTATCAATGGAGTGGTATGCCCGTTCAGTCCGTCCTGGGGTGGCTGAGAACAATGGGGCGAAGCTAGTGCACAGCTCCTTGATTTGTTGCCGCTGCAGACGTTCCAGGGTGGTTGAGAGGTTCACCTCTTCCACGCCACCGTCTTTTTTCCCGTCGTAGTAGACACCGTCAGGCCACTCAGCATCATCTCCCTGGACTGTAAACTGACAAACCTGTAAGTCTCTGGAATAGAAAGGCTTGAGAGAATTAACATGGTACACTTTAGGCTTTAGTGAGGAATTGGGAAATGCTATGAGGTAGTTTACAGCTCCCAGGCGCTCTTGGACCGTGAAGGGCCCTTCCCATGATGCTTCCATCTTATGGGCCTGTTGCGCCTTCAAGACCATAACCTGGTCTCCTACCTTGAAGGACCGATCTCTGGCATGTCTGTCATACCAGGCCTTTTGCTCTTGTTGAGCATTCTTTAGGTTCTCTTTAGCAAGGGCTAAAGAGTGTTGGAGGGTGCTTTGTAGGTTGCTTACAAAGTCCAGAATGTTAGTTCCTGGAGAAGGCATAAACCCCTCCCATTGCTGCTTCACCAACTGTAATGGCCCCTTAACCTCGTGACCATACACAAGTTCAAATGGTGAAAACCCTAAACTGGGATGTGGTACAGCCCTGTAGGCAAACAGCAACTGCTGCAACACTAGGTCCCAATTATTGGAGAATTCGTTGATGAATTTTCGTATCATGGCCCCCAAAGTTCCATTGAACCTTTCAACCAGGCCATTGGTTTGATGGTGGTACGGGGTGGCAACCAAGTGATTCACCCCATGAGTTTCCCACAGTTTTTCCATGGTCCCTGCCAGGAAATTAGACCCTGAATCTGTAAGGATGTCGCAGGGCCAACCTACTCTGGCAAAGATGTCTGTTAGGGCCAGGCACACAGTGTTAGCCCTGGTGTTGCCTAGAGCGACTGCTTCTGGCCATCGGGTAGCAAAGTCCACTAAAGTCAGTACGTACTGCTTTCCTCTGGGCGTCTTTTTTGGGAAAGGGCCCAGAATATCCACAGCTACTCGCTGAAATGGGACCTCAATTATGGGGAGTGGCTGGAGAGGGGCCTTGACCTGGTCTTGAGGCTTACCCACTCTTTGGCATACCTCACAAGACCGGACATACTTGGCAACGTCCTTGCCCATCCCCTCCCAGTGGAAGGACTTCCCCAACCGGTCCTTGGTTCTGTTCACCCCAGCATGGCCACTGGGATGATCATGGGCTAAGCTTAAGAGCTTCCCCCGGTACTTAGTTGGAACCACCAACTGTTTTTGCGGCTGCCATTCTTCCCGGTGTCCACCAGAAAGAATTTCCTTGTACAAAAGTCCTTGGTCTATAACAAACCGGGATCGATTAGAAGAGCTGAGAGGCGGTGGGGTGCTCCGTGCCGCCGCCCAAGCTTTCTGAAGGCTGTCATCCGCTTCCTGCTCAGTCTGGAACTGTTCCCTTGAGGCTGGGGTCACCAGTTTTTCCTCAGACTGTGGACTTGGGCTTGGTCCCTCTGGAAGCGATGTAGGTGATGGGGTTGTTTCCGTTGCTGGTGAACCGCTCTCCGCTGGTGCACCTGAGGGTATTTCAGGCTCTGGCTGAGCCTTTTGGGTATGGCTGTCTGTTGCTTCTGCCAGTTTTGGCTCGCTGGCGCCCTCTGGCGTTGAGTTTGAAGATGGGGTTGCACTTGCTGGTGCTGGTTGCTGTTCCAGTTCCGGGCCTGGGACTGGAGGTGCTGTGGCTGTTTCAGTGGTTGGCATGGAATCCGGGTCCACTACCTCTGTCTGGGTCTCTGGTAACACAGACGGGGCCTCTGTGGACGGCTCAGGAACAGGAATGGGTCTGGAAGCTTGCCTGGTTTGGCTACGTGTAACCATTCCCACTCTCTTGGCCCGCCTCACCTGGTTGGCCAAGTCTTCCCCCAGTAGCATGGGGATAGGATAATTGTCATAGACTGCAAAAGTCCACATTCCTGACCAGCCTTTGTACTGGACAGGCAGTTGAGCTGTAGGCAAGTCTACAGCTTGTGACATGAAGGGGTAAATTGTAATGTTGGCCTTTGGGTTGATGAATTTGGGGTCAACGAAGGATTGGTGGATAGCTGACACTTGTGCCCCCGTGTCTCTCCACGCAGTAACCTTCTTTCCGCCCACTCTCAAATTTTCCCTTCGCTCCAAGGGTATTTGAGAGGCATCCGGGCCAGGGGATCTTTGGTGTGATGGTGGTGTAATGAATTGCACTCGCATGGTGTTCTTGGGACACTTGGCCTTGATATGTCCCAGTTCATTACACTTAAAGCATCTTCCATCTGATGGGTCACTGGGCCGAGGTGAGTTACTGGAGACTGGTGAGGTTGAAGGGTAGGGTATCTGTGGCTTTACTTGGGTGGTATGTGGGGTCTTTGGCTGTCCTCGGTTGTAGGGTTTATGGTCTGTGTGCCCCTTGGGGTAATCGTTCCCCTTGACAGTAGCTTTCTTGCTTTCTGCCAGTTCCATCCATTTGGCTCCAATCTCCCCCGCCTCAGCGATATTCTTGGGGTTTCCATCTTGTATGTACCGTGTGATGTCTTCAGGAACACCATCCAAGAACTGCTCCATTTGTATGAGGAGGTTCAGTTCTTCCAAGGTTTGAATGTTGTTTCCTGTTAGCCAGGCCTCATAGTTTTTTGCAATGTAGTAGGCGTGTTTGGGAAATGACTCCTCTGGTTTCCACTTTTGGTTTCTGAAACGCCGACGGGCATGATCTGGGGTTATCCCCATCCTGTATCTGGCCTTGGTTAGAAAAAGTTTATAGTCATTCATTTGGTGCTTAGGCATTTCAGCTGCCACCTCTGCTAAAGGTCCACTGAGCTGTGACCTCAATTCTACGACACAGCCAAGTGCAGCCTATTAACCACCTCACTGCTGAGCCTTTCCCAGTCCCTCTCAGCGCTAGAGGTGAGTGAAACCTTTACTCCATCTCTTCACTTTCCCCCTCCCTTCACATCAGCTGGTGGGTCTCTGAAGCTTAGTAAGGCCTTTCTTCCTCCAGTCCTCTTTCCCTGAGTCAGGCTTTCCTCTTTCTTCCTTATTTTCCTCTCTCCACTCCTCTTTTCCTCCATCCCTCCTGTCTGCACCAACGAATGGAGGCCTTTCCCCCTCTTTCTTACTTGCTTTCCCCATGCTGAGTGAGACACTTCCCTCTCATTCGCCCTAATGCCCCATCCCTTTCTCCTTGTCACTTTTCCGAGCTGAGAGAGACCTTTCCTCTCCTGACTCAAGCCTTTTTCTCCCTGCTGCCGCCTTCTTCCCAGCTTTGTGAGGCTGATCTACCATGCCCCTGTTAAGAGTTCCTCTCCAAGTTCTTCCTTCCTTCTCTCCATTAGAACTTCTCTGTGTTTTTTTTCAGAGGCCTTGGCCCTGGCCATTGTGGTGTATGTGGGAAATATTCATGTACTCCCTACTCCAGTTTCCTTCCCAAGCTAGTGTCTACCTGACAAGTCTCCATGGGCATGGATTAATTTTACATGTGCTTTTTAAGTCAAAACCTAGGGAGGATCTGTTCTGGGAGGCTAAGAAATTTAGCCGAGGAGTAGCATTCCTTCTCTTCTTCCATGGGAGTGGGTCGGCAAGTGGTGCTGGAACATGTACGTTTGATTTTTACTTCCAAAGTGAAGTACAACTACAAAATGGGGGATAATTGGTTAGGTGCTAGTACTGCAGAAAAGGATCTGGGGGTCAGAGTGTGGATCGCAAATTGAATATGAGTCAACAATGTGATGCAATTGCTACAAAGGCTAATATCATTCTAGGGTTCATTAACAGGAGTGTTGTAGGTAAGACTTGGGAGGTAATAGTCCCACTCCACTCAGCTCTGGTGTGACCTCAGCTGAGTATTGTGTCCAATTCTGAGCACCACTCTGTAAGAAAGATGTGGACAAATTGGAAACAGTCCAGAGGAGAGCAACAAAAAGCAGGGCCGGCTCTGGCTTTTTTACTGCCCCAAGCAAAAAAAAACCAAAAAAACCCGAAGCGTCAAAGCAAAAAAAAAAAAAAGGGCAAACCTGCGGGGCGGCTGGAGCAGCAGAGCAAAAAAAACCATGCAGGGCAGCCAAAGTGCGAGTGCAGGGGGACTCCCGGCGCTGCAGACGTGCCCCAGGCAGTGGGGGAGAAGGGGAGGGAGCAGGGGGGGAGGGAGAAGGGTGGCGGCCAGGGCTTCCACCATGCCACCTGCTGGGAGGGCTCCGTGCCACTCCGGTCAGCGGGGAGGGAAGGAGGTGGGCTGCCCTGCCGAGTTTTCTACAGACCTGGCACCGGCTGGGGGAGATGGAAGGCGTAGCTCACTCCCAGCAGGGTGCTCCCTTCCTCCACGCTGCCATCTCCTACAGGGCGGCCAGAGCAGCAAACCAAAAAGAAAAAAGAAAAAAACCTACGGGGCGGCCAAAGCGGCAAAGCAAACAGAAAAGAAAAAAGGATTCAAGGGAATGCCGCCCCTTAGAATCTGCCGCCCCAAGCACGAGCTTGCTCGGCTGGTGCCTGGATCCAGCCCTGCAAAAACGATAAAAGGTTTAGAAAAACTGTTCCCTTTGGAGAGGTTAAAAAGACTGCATATTTTTAGTGTTGACAAAAGAAGACTGATGGGGGGAACCTTATAACATTCTCAGATTTATTAAGCGCTGTTATAAAGCGGACAGTGATCAACTGTTCTCCATGTCCACTGAAGGTAGGACAAGAAGTAATGGTCCTAAACTGCAGCAAGGGAGATTTAGGTTGGATAATACAAAAAACTTTCTAACTATAAGGGTAGTTAAGATCTAGAATAGGCTTCCAAGGGAAGCTGTGGAATCCCTGTCACTGGAGGTTTTTAAGAACAGGTTGGACAAACACCTCCTCAAAGATGGTCTAGGTTTACTTTGTCCTGCCTCAGCACAGGGAGGGTAGATTTGATGACCACTAGAGATCCCGTCCAGTCTTACGTTTCTATGATTCTATATATGAAAGGATTGTGCACAGGAGATGGACTTAGCACCGAACCCCACAGTTGAACACACTTGAGCTTTGGGAGGCAGAGTTTGAAATACTAACCCAGACCTGGATTTGTGGTTTGACACCTAGATGTACAGTGACGGGGACATGAGATATGTATGTAGTTATAGTTATAGTTCTTTCTTCATGGGATAGAAACAGAACCTCAGATCCAAATCCCTGCAATCTTTGGGTTCTTCAGAATTCAGATTGGAATCTTGGATCTAACATTGTGCAGCGTGAGCTTGTCCTTAAAGCAGACTGATTTATGTCAAAAGAACAACTCAAACAGACAGACAGAGAGTTATACTGAAGAAGGACAGGGGTTTGAGAAATCTCTATTTCCAGACCAGCAGCCAGGCCATGGTCAGAAGCATAGATAGCAGTATTCACAAGTATTTCCAGGGACAGTTCTCCAAAAAATCCAGAGGAGCAGAGACCTCAGTACCCTTAGGGGGGTAGGTTTTGTGGTACACCTTCCGGTAAATCTAAAGTGCCACTTTGTGCCAAACTCTAACGGAGGGAAAACATTTTATTGAAGAAACAATCCTTTACTTTTTGAGCTAGTGGTTGCTTCCCGTGAGTCCCAGTGAAACAACAATGGCTTAGTGTCTGCTGACTCTCAGCTTCCTCACTTTCTTCACTGAAGGGTTGGTGTCTGATCCAGATCAATTGATTTAGCAGGCTTTGGATCAGGTCTGAAAGTATAGACCATTTGCAGTAGCTAACAGAAGCCACATGACTGCAGGCCAGAGGTGAGTCACCTTGCTGCCCCGTGCAGTCTGCTGAGCTAATTGAGGGAGGGATTTGGGTTGATCCAAAATCCTATGAAGTCAGTGAAACTTCAGTTACTTCAACGGGCTTTGGCTCAGATGCTAACTAAGGGAAGAATGTAGCCTGCAGCTGAGATGTAGGTTTTGTCTACACACAAACTTGCACCCATGTGGTTTTTTTAAACCTATGTGTGGACACTCTTAAATGGATGAGGAATTAATATACTCCATTTTCAAACTGATTTAAGAATGCCCATGCCATAGTTTAACTAGAATGGTTTAAAAACAATACAAATGTGTGTGCCTACAATGTCTAAATGATCAGTTCTGTCAATGATGCACAAGCCAGAATAGAAACCAGCTGACTCTCCTATTGTTGCAACTTCAGAGCTAGCAGAAGTGGGGAAAAATGTATGTTATTTAAGACACCAATGCAGCCAAATACCTAAGCATGTCCTTAGACCATAATTGTAATCTTAACGCTATTTCACACAGCTATAAATTAAGCCTGTGCTTGTGTGCTTTACAGAATCAGAGCCAATATAAGCATATATTGCTCTGACTATACATGGGGGAAAGTGGCATTTTTATATAGTCATTTTTCTAACTGTAAGCACACTTTAATTCAGAAATTCATTGTTTACTGCTCTGCAAATGGTTATTTGATATATTTCCCAGCAAATATTCCATCATGTGCTGTTGTTATTGATGGCTGAATCTCAAAAGGTTGTGTTTGATTTGGAAAAATACCAGAAACTTCACAAACTTGGGGGTCTGCAAAACTGGGCTTGAAATTTGTAAGAACAGATTTTTCTTGATTCTTTCTATTTACTATAGATTTATTATTGTTGTATTGTTGTTATCATTAGTAATTATTTGTAATGTGGCACTCATGGACCAGGACCCTATTGTTTGCTAGGTGCTATATAAAAAAGACAGTCTTGCCCTAGAAAGACAACAGATGGAGACAGACAGAGAGACGCGGAAAGTACAATGCAACAATGAGCCAATATTGGTCAGCAGATAGGCAGTAGTGTCTAGCTGCTTAATGGTTGCCAAGATTTCTGTAGGCATTACAGCAAAAAAAAGAGCTTTAAGGAGGGATTTGAATGATAATGAGGTGGCTTTGCAGATGTTTACTGGGAGCTCCTCTCATGCTTCCATTTCTGTCAATCAAGCATCTATCAATAAAAATAATATTAATTACCTTTTTTCCTAGGAAAAATAAGTTGTCCGTAATCTGCAAAGTTGTAAACTGAGTTCCATTGTAAAATAAGTGTTAATGGCCAAGTTATAAAGCTCTTAAACACAGGGGAATCAATTCTATCTTGGCAAGGAACACGTAACTCCCATTGATTTCAATGGTAGTGGCTTGCATCATACAAGGGTGAGTGGTGTGAGCAGGGAGGAGGAGGAGAACTGGGCCCAAGATTTATAATGCAAACCCTGACAGTCTGTTCAAGTGAAGATCAAGGGCAAAATTTATTTTCTTCTGTTTCCTGTAGGGTTGCTTTCTTACTGATCATTGGTTAAAAATACAGTACAGTGGATGTCTATAAATTGTTTTTAGCTCTTGTTAGTTTGAAGCATTGCTAAATGAACATGAAAATAATATGATATTCTTAATCACCGATATTTTTAACCTTGCTTGGAGATTTTATCTAATCATTACAATTATTATTATTGTATAGTCTATGTATCTGAAAGTGTTTTCTGATACAGATTATTGTGTATCTGGAAATTTAACAAATCCACTTAGAGAAGTCACTTTCTGCAATTTTCATAAAGTAATATAATAAATTTAACTATGAGGTGTTTTTAATTAAGAAGCTGATCTTATAGTAGTGTTTATGGAAACACAGATTTCATTCTTTCAGATGAACGTGGAAAGTAATGGTCTTATTGTTTATCTTCCACCTTGGTCCCCTCAGAAACTGACAAATGCATCCTCTGACTGATTAGGAGTAGGCCCATAATCTCAACTGAAAGAATCTGCAAAGCAAACATTCTCAAGAGACGCAGAGGGACAGAACAGGAGAAGGAAATCATTCACTTTTCTTGATCAATTGTTGTTGAAAAAAGGAATGATCATATCACATCTTTTCTTTTGACCAGAATTACAGCAAAAGAGCTGTGACACTAAAGTTATTTAATATTTCAGATAATACCAGCTGAAATTGTAATCTGTTTCATCCTCTCCCTCTGTCTGTTTCTCCATCTCTTTCCTGAAGATTAACAGAATGCTCCCATAGGGAAGAAAAAGAAGCTTTTTTTACTGTGCTCAAGCCCAACCATCACTAAGTTTATTATTATTGTTTTATATAGGCAGCCTAAGTAAAAGGATGTTTAACCTGGGTAAATGTAAGTGGGGAATGATAATCCTGTACATCACTATAAAGTCGGGGGAAGGGGTTTGAGATGCGGTAATGTTGGGGGAAAAAGTCTGGAAGTGTTAACAGAATACAAATTAGAGTTGAATTTATTGTGTAACACTGTGGGGGGGAAATAGTCCAGTGGTTGTATTGTACTGGGACAAGTATCTAGGTGGTTAGCAAGACAATGGTCACTTTAACGCCCCAGATCAGTAATAGATTTCAATGGGACTTAAGCACTTCGCTGAAATGAGATCTTGTGGTCTACACCAGAGTGAACTGCTGGATCCATTGAAGTCAATGGGAGTTTTGCCGCTGACTTCATTAGGGCCAGAATTTCACCCAATGAGTCAAGAACATACTTAACAACACAGTTCATTTCCAAAAACACTGCAGATTTTGCCATGTTTAATCCATGTTGGGCACAAACATGCTGCATTCTGTACATGAGGCTTTAGGTTACACACTATACTTTAGTATCAGAGGGGTAGCTGTGTTAGTCTGGATCTGTAAAAGCAGCAAACAGTCCTGTGGCACCTTATAGACTAACAGACATTTTGGAGCATGAGCTTTTGTGGGTGAATACTCACTTCGTCGGATGCATGTAGTGGAAATTTCCAGGGGCAGGTGTATATATATGCAAGCAAGAAGCAGACTAGAGATAACGAGGTTAGTTCAATCAAGGAGGATGAGACCCTATTCTAGCAGTTGAGGTGTGAAAACCAAGGGAGGAGAAACTGGATTTGTAGTTGGCAAGCCATTCACAGTCTTTGTTTAATCCTGAGCTGATGGTGTCAAATTTGCAGATGAACTGAAGCTCAGCAGTTTCGCTTTGAAGTCTGATCCTGAAGTTTTTTTGCTGCAGGATGCCTACCTTAAGATCTGCTATTGTGTGGCCAGGGAGGTTGAAGTGTTCTCCTACAGGTTTTTGTATATTGCCGTTCCTAATATCCGATTTGCGTCCATTTATCCTCTTCTGTAGAGACTGTCCAGTTTGGCCGATGTACATAGCAGAGGGGCATTGCTGGCATATAATGGCGTATATTACATTGGTGGACGTGCAGGTGAATGAACTGGTGATGGTGTGGCTGATCTGGTTAGGTCCTGTGATGGTGTCACTGGTGTAGATATGTGGGCAGAGTTGGCAACCTCGATAACTATCGGTGCACAGTATGAAACTACACATAGGAACATTGATACCATAGGACAGATCTTCAGCTGGTGTAACTCAGCATATCTCCATGGAAGTCAATAGTGCAATCAGGGCCGGCACTACCATTTAGGTGCCCTAGGCAATGGCCTAGGGTGCCAGAATTTTTGGGGGGCGCTATTTTGCCGGAGGGGCGGCACGCGGGTCCAGTGGACCTACCGCAGTCATGCCGGCGGACGGTCCGCTGCTGGAAAGGCTCCGGTTGAGCTGCCACAGTCATTTCGGGAGATGGTGCGCTGGTCTAAGGGCTCCGGCGGACCTACCGCAGTCATGCCTCCGGCAGGTCCACTGGAGCCTTTAGACCAGCGGACCACCCGCCGGCATCACTGCGGCAGCTCCACCGGAGCCTTTCCAGCAGCGGACCATCCGTCGGCATGACTGCGGTAGGTCCACCGGACCCGCGGGGGGTGGCAAAATGGCCGTCCGCCTAGGGCGTCAGAAACCGTGGCGCCGATCCTGAGTGCAATACTGAGTGGCATCACCTGAAGATCTCATGTAACATTGTTAGAACTTCATGTATACAATAAGAACGGCTATTGTGTGGAAACATCTTCCAAGATCTGGTCAGTGGTGGAAGCTCTGGACTAGAGGGATTCAAAGAGAGATATGTGTGTCAGAAGGAATCTCTCTTTTAAGTCTCCCCTCAACCGGTCTGAATTTGTGGACGTAGAAAGGAAAGCAGGGAAGGAAGTACTGTACAAAGACAAAATCACAGCAAAGACCTGTTACACCATCCAGCACATCCCCCTGACTGTTTGGGTTAGAGACTCCAGAGAGAGCATGTGTTAGAGGGTAAACTGCTGCTGGAATCTCAAGAGCCAAGACTGTTTGTTTGGGGAAAATTTGGTTAAGCAAAGGTGAGAGTCCAGAGATCATTTGGGTTTATTGCTGATGGGCATTAGTGTCTCCTTCAAGGTGCTGTATGCTTTTACTCTTTTGACTTCATGTATCTATCATAGTTTTTTATATAGCACTTACCACTGTGTTATTTATGTGAATCTATGTGGTGTTCCCTGGATTACTGGCATTTTCTGTTCATAAACCTATGGATGAGGGCACAAGAGGTGGCATTTCCCGTGGCTGTCAGTATAAAATAAACTGCTACACTTCTTCACCCTGCTGCTTTGGCCCCATTCAGCAAAGCACTTAAATATGCTCCATCCCTGTTTAGTATGTTAGTAGGTCTTAAGCACATGCTTACCTCAATGGTACTTAACTAAATCCTTAACTGGTTTGCTGAATATAAATGGATTTAAAGTGCTTTGCAGAATTTTGGCCTAAGAGCCTGAATTGTCTCCATTTCACCTGAAGGAAGCAATAGAGCTATCTATATGCCCTGTAGAAAAAAATAGTTATTTTTGTGTGCGAAAAAACTACCCCCCCTCTTTTTTTTGAATAATGAAATTCAAAATTTCCTTTGGATGAAAATCACTATCCAATCACTATGTTCCTTGTGAAGGTAGCCAGATGATAGAAATTTAACCAAATAGAGATTTCTGGATGGTAAAAAAGGCCAGGACCTAAAGGTATATTCCAGAGAGGAATTTTTGGGGGGCGCTAAAGGTATATTCCAGAGAGGAATCCACAGCTCCCACTCATCCCACGATCAATCCCTTGATGATGAAAATGTTCACAGAAACTTGTGTGACAAGATTTTCATCACTGCAATCCATCTCATAGTATGTATTATTAACAGTAGTAGTAGTAACTAATAAAATACCTGCTTCCTTTGACTCTCCAGTAACTTCCATGCCTGGCAGTGCCTCGGTTTCTTCAAACCTGTTTGGATCACCCATCAACATAAAATGCTCCTGTTTTCCAGCCTAGTTTCTTGCTCTTGGCTTCGGACAGCATCAGTTTTCAGACTGAATTTTTAAACAGGATCAGAATGGAAGAGAATCAATCATATTTGTTAGCCCCACAGTTCTAATCTAAATTAGATTATGTACCATTCTCTAATTTGCTGTTACTTAAATGACCCCCGCCACTTTCTTCCCTTCAGCTGCATCTCCTTTATTTTCCATTTTTTTTGTTTTTTCATCCCCCTCCCCTTAATCTTCAAATGGTCTAGCACCACAACAATAGATCTTGATCCTGTCGTGACCTTCTACATAGTCCTACACTTTGTTGCCATTCTAACCTCCTTAAGCCCTCGAAAAACAAACCAATAAATGCAAATCAGGTTACTTTTAAATTCAGGCTTTAATTGAGTGTACAAACAGACAAGTCGCTGTTAAGCAGTTTTAAATGTACTATTTAACATCTTTCTGCCTTGTCCCTAAACAATAGCCTGATCCTTACTCAACCAATCAATCCATTACTTTCGTACAGATGATCTCATTCAAGCCAATATGCCTACATGTATGATTGAGGTTGCAACACGGAGTGTTGGTGTTGTATTTACGTGTTTTTTTCAATATTTAAACTCTTCCCATCACACTTGTTTCTAGATTCATGCACAAATCTTGAGGGGAAAAGGATTAATTAACTAATGTTAACTAAACTCTATGCAGAAATATACCGAAGCCTATGAGCACTCTTGCAAGGCAATGAATGCCTGCTGCAAAATAATAAGCTGCCACCAGTCCCATTGGAATCAGGAAGCTCTCAGCACCTTCCAGAGTTGGACCCTAAGCCAATAGATGATCTTTGAAACATTTCCTGAAGGTTAATCAGCTCAGGTTCTGTCAGCCTAGTGGCTGCGAGTGGAATAACAGAATACAGAGCAAGGTACAGAAAATGCCTTGCCACAGTCCCCATTCAGCCAAATCCAGAGACTGGCAGTATCAGTATGCCATCTGATTTCCGTCTTCACAATGGTGCATAGGAGACAGGTGATCTTGTGTAGGCCAACATTTTTTTTATAGTAGTTTCTAATCTGGATTGTTTTAACACAGTCAGATAATCATATTGTACTCACGGTCATGATCCAATGTTGTTATGTATTATATAGTGCCATAGCACAGAAAACAAGGTCCCAGACCTGAATACCTTATAGTCTGACTCAGAAAAATAGGATACACGGGAATAGTTATGAACATAGCAGTTGCCAGACTGGATTAGAACTGAGGTCCATCTAGTTCAATATTCTGTCTCTGACAGTAGCCAGCACCGGGTGCTTCAGAGGAAGTTGTATGAACTCTATGGAAGGCAGATGTGGGATAATCTGCCCCCTCTTTAGGTTTTATCCTAATTCACAATAGTAAAAGATTGTCTTTAACTCTGAAGCATGAGGTTCAATATTCCTTTCAGATTTTTCATGGCAATAACTATAATGCTGAATATTCTTGATATCAGTATAATTGTCCAATATCATCTTGAATTTTGCTAAATTCTTGGCCGCAATGAGTTCCCCAATCTAATGACACATTGTGTGAAATGTATTTCTTTTTATTATTTTTTAAATTTCATTTCATTGAATGTACCCGTGTTCTTGTGTTATGAGACAAGGAGAACAGAAGCTCCGGATCTACTTTCAGTTGAATCCCAGAAAGGGTCCAGAGATATGAACAAATATAATAAATAAAAAGGAAAAGAAGCAAAATGAAACAAACTTACTCAAATGAAGGCCAACTGATGACAGCCTGTTGAAGTCAATATGAGTCTTTCTATTAACTTCTTTGGGTTTCAGTCAGGACCCCAGTGAACAAATAGATGTGGTTTCATTATTTCACCGACACTCACATTGAATCACACTGCCTGAAAAAGAAAAGAAAGGGGAAAGCTGGCTCTCACTGCTTATTTTCATTCCTAAAAAGAATGATTTCAAAAGCAAAAAGTATATGGCAGTGACAGTGTTAAATATAAAGACTGCTTTTTTTTCTTTTGAAATGGCTCCATGGTTCGAGAATGACTCTTGGCTTCCCCTCTTAATCTGTATTTTACGAGTGAGAAGCTTTGCATTATGCAAATCGTTAGATAGGAACAGGTGACATTTCAGCAAAGAACATGATCAGCGGCCCGGGCCTGGATTGGGCTGCTGATTTATACATTAGTATTTGTCACAAGGATTGCAAGTACTGCAGTCTACATTCTGCAATTTGCTTTTCTATTTCTTCCCCCCTCCGGCCCCGCTCCTTAAGGTGGAAACTTCATCAAAGTGTATAAAAAGAAATTCTCTTTTGTTCTGGAGTCTTGAATGGAACAGGGTGGTGGTGTTTTGATGATTGCTTGTTTGTGTTAATTGTAATTGTTGTTCTGAAGTTTGCCACAAACACAGGACAAAACAAACCTCTCTATTACAACTCCAGGGCCTGATTCTGTGAGGTGATGAATAGCCTGATTTCTTATGGACATTAATGGGAATTGAGACTCTTCAGCACTGTGCAGAATCACACTTTTATTTAACAAATGTTAACCATGTAAACAGCATGCATGTTAAAAAAAAATCTTTCACAATCCATTTATAGGCTTTTTTTTTTCTGTGCTCAGGCTTTCTGTAATGGCAATCAGGCTCAATATAGATTGATTTGTATGCCATGAAATACATTTTACACCATAAATTATTTCTGGAAAAACTACAGAGAAAAGGACTTTACTGCCATTGAATTGAACATCAGGAACGTTTGATTTTCTTCCTTTCATCTTCTAATTGTCTTAAACACTTCTTCCTTTACTTTGTAATGCCTTTCCCTCCTTCCATTCCTTTAAGATATGGTATTAGTCTGAATTAAGGAATGTGAGAGATTATTATATTGCCTGAGTGTCATTCAGATGTTCACTAAACAACACCACTCATGGCAGCCTGCACGTGCTCCTCAGCTAAGGACTGGGACTCATGTTTGGTTTGAAAGACACAGCATTTAAGAGCTGTCAGTCACCCGTGCCTTTTGTGAGAACACATAACACTGTGGCAATTACGAAGCTAGTGTTTACCAAATACAAAACTGCAACAAATTCATCCAAATGCAGATTGATTGCACAATTTTAGTGGAGTCTTTAGCACAAATTTAATCTGTTATTTCTTCTATTGAAATGCCTTGCTGCCAAAAGACATTGGAGTGGGGATGGCTCTGTTTCTGCAGCACGGCACTCAGCCACATGGGCAAGTAGGATTCCAGATTAAACCTGCCACTGTCACTCTTTAGGACATCAGCTCCTGGGAGCATGGTGGAGGTGACATTCTTAATACACATTGGATGCAGGGAAAGAGGGATGAGGAGAGCAACAAGCATTGTGTTTTCTCATACCATCTGATAGCGTCTGCTTCTCTTTTCAGCCAGTGTACGGCTGTTGTAGTCCAGGCCTCTCCTTGCCTCTGTTTATCATGCACTAGAGAGACAAGGTGGGTGAGGGAATATCTTTTATTGGACCAATTTCTCTTGGTGAGAAAGACAAGTTTTTGAGGTTGCACAGAGCTTTTCTCCAAGTCATATACTCATATATATACTCATGCCCTCAGCCTGAAGGTTTCTTCAGCAATGCTGCTGTCCATTGTGCTGAAAGATTTAGCCAGCCAGGATATTTCTTCACTTCTGGCCTGTTCTGGTTGATGAAGAAGTGGTACTTGTTGCATGCTCTGTCTCACCAGACTTCACCATCATGGTTACATTTCTTATGGGTGCTCATATAAGAGGTGATAGATTTGCTATCATTGACCTACCAGCTACAAGGTAATGTGTTGAAGTGACTTCTGATTGAACTGGCTTTAACCACTGGTCATTTACATTGCATGCAGTACAAGACCTATAAGACCTGACTGAGGCTGTAGTATTGGCACAAACCACCATGCACCATCTTTTTTAACAAAATCTAGCTCTACTGAGCAATATGTTTTTACAACTTTGATACTTTCATGTCATACTTCTTCAGCAAACGCACAACATACTCGCAGAGTTACGTCATGCCGTACGCGAAACAAAGTTGCCAGCATTGTGTATGCTAGTCCTACCATAATCAGCCCCTTTTCTGCACCAATCCCTCAGTTTTTCTTTTTACTCATAATATTTTGCACTTGCCTGCTGAAGATCTCAAAAGCCCTTTGCAAATGTTAATTTGTCCTACAACATCCCTGTGAAATAAGTAGGCTTATCCTCCTTGTACTGAATGGGTAGCTGAGTAAAAGGGAAATGATGGAATGAATGTTGAGAAGAATAACCTCTTTTTGTATGTACAATTTGCACCCATAGTTTTGTGGCTATCCTCTGATTTATATCTTTAGTGACAAAACCCAAACATACAATGCAAAACTCATTTGAAACCAACAAGTTGTGTGTCAAAACTGGGATTTTTGAGGCAAAACCACAAATCCACCCATAAAACTAGGCGTGGGTTTGCTCCCAAGGCTGTAGGAGACTTTCAGCAAACCTGGTCTGAGTTTCAAATTTGTAATGATACTTGAAACTCAGTAACTCTTTAGGGCTATATAGTCAAAGGGGTTGAGAACCTGCCGCTCCCACTGACTTCAATTGGTGCTGTGAGTGCTTGGCACATCTGGTAGATTAGGCTTCTAGTGTATTTTGTGGTGTGAGTGTGGTCCATGATTCATATTTTTCTATATTTATGTTAATAATGGTTTTCTGCACTGCAGGGTGAATAATTCATAATGAATAATCTATTTGATTAGTTTTGTTTCTTTTTCTGTTTTTGAGTTGTCCATAAACAGATTGTGATGTTTCTCAAATGTATATATTTAAAATTATTCAGAGAATGTTTTCTGCAAATAATTCTTGATTTGTGGTTGGTTCATTGTGAGTATTCCAGATTCAAAATGAAAGCTGTGTTGATTGGACATAAACATCAATTACATGGTAAGCTATTGTTGCCCAATTTGACGAGAATAACTCTTGGAATCAAGCAGCAAAGAGTCCTGTGGCACCTTATAGACTAACAGACATATTGGAGCATGAGCTTCCGTGGGTGAATACCTACTTCGTCGGATGCACATCACATGCATCCGACGAAGTGGATATTCACTCACGAAAGTTCATGCTCCAATACGTCTGTTAGTCTATAAGGTGCCACAGGACTCTTTGCTGCTTTTACAGATCCAGACTAACACGGCTACCCCTCTGATCTTAGAATCAAATTTCTAGTGCAAATACCCACAAATATATATCTAGAATGTTTTTCAAATATTCTTCAAAATTTGCTTAGAATTTCCTGTTTCCTTGGAATTCCTGCCAGTAAACTCATTCCCTAGAATAATTGTCCAAAGGGGAACTCAGTATCAGAACATTCATTTAAAAACTCACTTATAAATCTGAATAAATATTCACAGATTTTTTGCATCGTGTTCAGCAGAATGCAATTCAGCAGTCCAGTCCTGTTCAGCAAAGTACTTTGAGTACGTTCTTAACTTTAGCCATATGTTTAAATCCCACTGACTTGAATAAGATGTAAGTGTATGGATAACATTAAAGTTAAGCTTGTGATTGTGTTTTGCTGAACAGGGGTGCAATTAAGCATAATGCTTACATGCTTTCCTGAAATGGAGTCCAACTCTACTTACCTATCTTATGGCCAAATCCTAAGAGGTGGTGGGCACCTCAGCTTCAAAGGTAATCAGGCTTCAGGTAATCAGGTAGGAGCTGAGCTAATTAGCACTTAGCCCTTTACAAAGATGATGGGTGAATGAATTAGTTAATGTGCCTAATCCTGAGAGATACTGAGTGCCTTCCCCTCTCATTGAAGTCAATGGGAAATGAAGGTTTTTGCCATCTCACAGATAACATTCAGCATCTTGTAGGATCAGGTCCAAAGTTAGCAAAGTGTTTGAATATCAAAAGCACCATACCATTATTATTTATTATTATGAGTACTGTTCAGCAGACCCAACATCATGTGATGATATCCTTATGCAAACATCATCCTCTCACAGCACTAGTTTGGATTCAGGTTCAGAGATTTGCATGTTTTGTAATGGTTCTACCAATCGGATCCTAATTTTCTGACAACCCTGTTTGACTAGTTAGTTTAATAAATAACTTTAGGAGGAGAAAGAAGGTTGCTGGATGAGCAAAGGAAATTCTGCTACATGGCTACTGAACACAAACTGTACTAAACATTGTGTCAAGTATCAGGGGGTAGCCATGTTAGTCTGTGTCCACAAAAACAACAAGGAGTCCAGTGGCACCTGAAAGACCAACAGATTTATTTGGGCATAAGTTTTTGTCAGTAAAAAAACCTGAAGAAGAGGGGGGGGGGTTTACCCACAAAAGCTTATGCCCAAATAAATCTTAGTCTTTAAGGTGCCACCGGACTCCTCAATGTTTTTGTACTAAACATTATGCAACTGCAGATGTTCCTAGCTCACTGCTCAAAGAGCAGGGCCAGCTCTAGGCACCAGTGAAGGGAGCAGGTGTCTGGGGCGGCCAATGGAAAGGGGCAACACATTCGGGTCTTTGGCGGCAATTTGGCGGCAGGTCCCTCAGTCCCTCTCGAAGGGAAGAACCCGCTGCCAAATTGCCACTGAAGAATGAAGTGGCACGGTAGAGCTGCAGCCAAAGTGCCTCTGATGGCCGCTTTCTCCTTTTTTTTTTTTTTTTTTTTTTTTTTTTTTTGGTTCACTGCTTGGGGCAGCAAAAAAGCTGGAGCCGGCCCTGTCAAAGAGCACCTGCAATTGACTGTTGTATTCCAGCTCAAGCTTTATTGAACATCACAAGTTCATATGTGTAATAAATACAAAGATAGTTGGCAACAGATAGCAAACAAACCATTGGAGGTCCTGGTTAGACAATTATCCACTGAAGTGAGCTATCGGGAGATAAGGGGATGTACATGCATGTTGTACACTACATTTGTGGCTATCTGTAGAAAGATCGAATGTGTTTTGATAGAAATATGTCATATTTATGACAAGTAATAATATCCTCAATGTCAGTTAGGATGCATCCTTGCTGGGTTATATCACATCTTCTTGCACGTGACAACAGACCGGCACAATGTGAAGTGACATAATGATGCAAGAGAGGAAGATAAAACTGCTTCAAATGGCTTAGCAAATTTCAAACCTTGTAGTATATGTGATCAGAGCCATCAAGGAGAATTCAAGTAAGCATGAAATGTATGCATGGTCTCCTCAAGAAGAATGCAACAGTTCAAATTAAAAATGTTTCTGTACAGAAATAAATACATGAAATAGGTCCTGGTCCAAAGGTCACTGAAGTAAATGGGACTCTTTCCATTAACCATCAGTGAGTACTGAATCAGGTCCATCATGAACATACAGGGCTGTATCCTGTACTAGTTTATCTTCACTGATTTCAATGGAATCATGCGGGCAGAGAATTTGGCTGCTGATGACGTATGACTACTTATCACTGTATGTTCAAGAAACAGTGTTTAACTAATTTGTCAAGAGACCATATACAAACTGGCACTTGTCCATGTCCCTTTCCCTCTTTACAGATATGCATATTGGCCGACTTTGGGGGCAGTCCAATAAATACATAAAGAGAATACCTCCACAGTGAAGATATTTACTGCCACATCCATAAACAGAAGTCTCCCCTGGATCTTTCTCATTAGTATATAGCATAAGATAAGTGTGGGGTTGTACGTATCTCACCTGTGGAACTCTACATTTTGCTTCTGCTAGTGCTTTCTGTTCTAGCTGACATTATATATTCTTCTTCCACAATCATCCTTTGCCCCAGCCTAGTAGTTTTCAACCTATGGTGTGCGGACACCTGGGGGTCTGCAGACTACATCTAAGATTTCCAAAGGGGTCCACACCTCCAATCAAAATTTTTTAGGGGTCTGCAAATTAAAAACAATTGAAAACCACTGCTCTAGCCCATTAACTATGTTAGTGGACATAAACAGTTCTTTCACCTAAGACCTGTGCTTTGTGTGTGGATAGTGTGGTGATACTTGGTTTGAGTCATTACCTTCAACCCTGGCTCTTCATCTCTTGATGAAAAGCTATTTGCTAATTCATTGATGAATAAGGATTTTTATTATTAGATTTGGGTGAATTACGCTAACAATTTTCTGCAAGTATTTATTCGTATTTTTGATCAAATATCAAATATCAGCCAAATCTCTTTTCTCAGATAGTCACACAATTGAGATTCACTTACAGAAATGGGTGCTTAAAGTGAATTTTAAACTTCTACATGTGAACACCTGCGAAAGGAAATGTTTAATTCTCTATCTGTGAGCATTATCGCTTGAAGCTTCATTGTAAGACTTACACTCATCCAGCCAGGGAACTGAAACAAATAAACATATGGGCTATGTGACTGATCATAAAAGCTTGAATTTTGACTACGAAGACATTAAAAAACCCACAACACAATAATTTTGAATTACAAATAGACTCATAGACTCTAAGGGTATGTCTACACCGGCAAGTTTCTGCACCAAAAGTTATACCAATTTTATTAAACCACTGGAATTAAACCGCTGTTATGTGTCCACACTGTGCTCCTTGTGACGCTGGAGCGCATCCACATTAGCAGCTCTTGCAATGGCAAAGACAGCAGTGCATTGTGGTAGCTATCCCACTGTGCAACTGGCAGCAGGGTGCTTTGGGAAGGGTTTGCAATGCCTCATGAGGCAGGCACAGCGTAACATGATGCAGGTTCCCCAATCCCATTGTTCCATGGGCATCCTACTACGTTGCCAGCTGCTCTTCAACTGAAGTGGGGCAGGGGGAGAGTGTGTGACGGAGTGTGTGTGTGTGTGTATGGAGGGGGAAAGAGAGACTGTGTTTTGGGAGACAGAGTGTGTGTCAGCATGCTGTCTTGTAAGTTCAGACAGAGGCAGGAAGCAACCAGTCCTGAGGCAGCGGGAGGGGGAAATTCGGACATCAGCCCCCGCCTCCCTCCCTGGTATCTCTGCACAGCAATGTCTCTCACCCCCCCACACCCCCCCCCCACACTCCTGTCTCCGTGTTCAGCAGCTTGAGCATTCCACTTAATGGTTTGCTTTGTGTCCCAGAGCAAATGAGCACAGCACACAATGGCTGTCAGAAATGGTGCTTTGAAAGGGGAGTGGCACATGCCTCCAGGGCAGCCGATTTCAAAACAGTGAGGAGAGCAGTCACTTGAGGCATTATGGGACAGCTCTGGAGGCCAATAACAGTGCAGAAAGCAATCAAGAGTCTACACCGGCAATAGTGCACTGGACCCTCTGTGCAAATAGCCTTATGACTCTCGTCGAGGTGGGTTTTTTTGCAGTGCTGCAACTGAGGAGTTGGAATGCTGTTGTTGTGAGTGTGGTGGGGGAGAGAAGAGGGGGGTCTGCTGCTGTCTGAATTTACAAGACAGCACACTGACACACTCTCAGACCCCCAAAACACACTTTCTCTCCCCCCACATACACAAAACACATTCCCTGTCACACTCCACCCCCCACATTTGAAAAGCACTTTGCAGCCACTTGCACACTGGGATAGCTACCACAATGCACTGCTCTTTGTGGTGTTGCAAGAACTGCTAAAGTGGCCACGCCTGTGCGCTTGCAGCTGACAGTGTAAACACACGGCTGCGGTCTCTGAATACTGATTTAACTCCCAGCACTCTACATCTGCAAGTGAAGCCAAGCCCTAAGAACACACAGTGAGCAGATCTGTTGGATAGGAAAGTCATTTTTCAAAGTAGAACCGCACTTTCAATTAGCAAAAATATTTAAAAATTGTTTGACCTTTATTTGAAACTCTTGATGGACCAGTACGGCATGCCTGGGTAGCAGATTTTGTATAGAAGGCCATCACTAGTGAGTAGCCAAGGAGTAGTTAGTTAATGGAAAATTGCAAAGAAGACCTGTCAGAGAGTAAAATCTTTAGGGCAAGAGTTATCTCTTATTATGGGTTGGTACAGTGCCTAGCACAGTGGGGACTCCATTTTTCAAACTCACTCAACTAGTTTCCCTAGTTTTTCCCCTTATGGATTGATTGCACACAGTTGTGCGTTTTTGGTAAAAGTTCACTATATGATATGCAAAATATTAGCTGTGTTGGTCTGTTGTGATTGGTCCCATGAGTCACTTGGTTTTGTTGCTGATTGGATGTGTGTAACTCTTGTAATCAGAAAGACTGTTTGAAGAAGCCCTGGGTTATTTCCCTTGGGGAATGGGGAGGGGCAGTTGAGGGACAATTAGCAGATAAATAGGATTAGAGAATTTTAGTTTTCATTGTGAGTGATGCAGGCTTTCCCTGAGGCATCATTCATAAAAAATTGGCTCACAAAGACTTATTGACTAGGCACAAAGTAATTCAAAATTTTCTCATTGCACTGAGATAAAGTAACTGAATGTACGTGTGAGATGTAGTTGTGAAAGGTGTGCTCAGATCTTTGTCCGGGTTACTGAATTATCTCTGTGCTAGGACTCAGGCAAAGAGTTTTGGGAAACCTACCCCTTGTGCTGTAAAGCAGTGTGCACATTCCATATAAAGTATACAACGTGCAAGTACTCAGACTCTGAATCTACAATATATTTATCTGGGAGGATTCAGACTTTGAAGCATTCGTGTGAGCGTAATTTGACTGTCTAATGTTCACAGGAAGTGAACACAAAAGAGCGATGTGCATGGCCAAAAACAATACATCTTTCTAACAAAGTGAATATCATCTGAATTTTTTACTCTAAATGTAAACCAGGTGCTAGAGCTTGTAGCTGCTCTTTGTGAAGAACTCCCATTGACTTCAGTGGGAATCCTACTTGTGAAGCAACTGCAGAATTAGGCTCCATTCTGATTTTTCTGAGAAATACAGAGGGATAATTTCCCATGCTAGTTGTTGTCATCACATCCTGTGGTACGGATGATACACAGATTCTATCAAAAAAGCGAGAGACATAATGGTTCTTCTTGTGCCACAACGGGAAATGTAAATATTATGGGATAAAATGCTGAAACTTCTGCTGCAGAAAATCTATATTAGGGATGGGCAGACTGATTTAGGAAAAATAAAAATTCACTGAAAACTCAACCCGAACGCAGATAGAATTTTTGGAGACTCCAAAAAGTTTTAGTAACTTTTTCCCTGTTACTTTTCAGTTTTGTGCAGTGCTCGCTGCATTTCCTCATTATGTCCAGGACTGAAATTGCCAAATTTATGCAAAAAAGGATTAATTGCAATTAAAACCAGAAGCAGGCGGGAAAGGAAATAGCCCAGGAAAGCCTGTTCTCAGAAGGTTTTCAGCTCACTCTTGCTGATCAAAAAGGCTCAGATAGTTTGAAGAAGGATTAACATATTTATTCAAAATTTTGGGTGCTGATCCAAACCAAACTAAACCTCCAAACCGTGTGAGGTTCAACTGTTATAAATCTCTATATATCCTTCTAACTGAATTACAGCAGTGAATTCTAAAGAAGAAATCTTGTACTCAGGGACCAGCCTGAGTAACTGGGCTCTCTCCTGGAAATCTCAAGAGGTACAAAGGCAGATGGAAATATGGAATTCACCTCCCTACATACAGAGACTGAGGATAGCTACTACTGTGTCTTCAGCTGCATTATCCTCCATGGTTACTGTGCTTCCCCTCCACATGGCTTCTGTGCTCGCACACAGTTCTCTTGTAGTCTCCTAAAAATACTGCAGTGGTGCAGGGAACTCATGGAACACACCTCCTCAGCAGGCAAGGCTTGTAGTGCTCTCTATGTTGGGTCTAGCAAACTAGCAGCAGAGCTGAAAGCCCTCCAGCAATTGCAGAGGGTGGCAAGGTAAAGAATAATTCACAGATCAGACGAAAACACCAGTTCTGGCACTCACGTTGTTGGCCAGGGATGCTGCAGAAGGGATGGGGGTGGAACAAGGGAACATATAGGAAATGAGAATATTCTTGCTTAGTTAACAATAAATGTCTTGGGCTTTATGGAAAGAAATGTGGTGTCAGCAGTGTTGCAGGCCTGATGTTGAACAGCATGTTTTAAACAGAGATGGTTGAAAAATCTAGAAGTACTTTTGTGGAAGATTACAGGAACTTAAACCTGGGGTTGTTGTGAAGTGTTGGGAATGGAGCCATTTTTGGTTGTGTTATTTTTAATTTTAAATATGATTTTTGAATATTTGAATTGGACAAGATAAAAGTTTTAGTGCCAATTTTCATTCACCAAACCTCAGGTTTCCTCCTGGAGCTTTTGTTGGACAGATCCCTTGCAACTGCCCCCACCCCCAGCAGGTTTGTGTACAATTCACTATATGTGCCCCTGACATGATAGGAATAGTTAACATTTATATACAGCCTTCCATTCCAAATGCTATTGCAGACTGCATACATGCAACACCCTTATATGTAGCCACTTCAGCACTGGAAGGAAAAAAACAGGAGGGCAGTCAGCGCTCTGCACAACTGCAAAAGACAAGGAGAAAATGTAGCCAAAGAAATGGGACAAACAATGTCATAAACTATTTAATATTTCTGCACATCAGACAGGACCTTGGTTGTAAGGACTCATCCAAACACCCCTAACAGAAGAGTTATCTGCATGATGCTCAATTTATCTATTTTGGCAGGACAGGTATTTGAACCTGTGGTTCCAGGGAGGGTAGCTATTCTGAACTGACACTTAAATTACTGTGTTAAAAGCTAATTAGTGACACTAACTGTAAGGAGTTATATTTATAGACGTCCTTATTCCATCTAAGCACAGGTGCTGAAGATGTGTTTCACAAGGAGAAGTTCTTGTAACTCAAGAATTGCTATATAGATTCCACCTTAAATGGATTTTATCAGACTGTGCACTGGTAAGCTCATGCTAATATTGGCTCCAATAAAGAACAAATCAGTGCCCAACTCGACTCATCTTATCGCACAGTCAAAACTGATGGCTGAAGAAGTCATAAAGATCCCATTTAATCTCTCGCCTATCTATCACTGTGAATGTCTTTATCCTCTTTGTGCAGTGGTAATATCTGCTCATTATGAAAGCAAAATAGATCTGGCATGAATAAAAGCGGAATGAAGTGCTCACTTTGGTTTTGACAGCATGATCAGTGGAAGCAGTAATCTGTGAGAATCAAAAGGGCTAAATTATTCCATAACAGTAATTTGAGGGAACAGCTCAGAGCATACACATCTGCTTTCATATATTGTGACGTGCACTGATAAAACATCCTTCCCAATTTACACTCTCTGTGCTTGACTAATCTGCAACAGCTCTCACAATGTCTAATCATGCCATCAAAAAGGAGAAGAAGTTCAATTGAGACTCAAATGAAAGAAGATTGGAAAACTATCCTCAATTGAAATTACATTTGTAAATGAGCCATAGTTTTTCTGTTCAGAGTGTGTTATGGTAAATCTGCCTGAAGAAGTAGTTATGCTGAGAAACAGCAATGTGTATCTGGATTGTGTTTATTCCATTACCGCTCGAGTAAAATTATGGCAGCTCAGGAACCCTGGGGCACGTTTTCAGAAGTGAAATGCCAGATTCATAATCAGATTCCTGTTGTATAATTATAGCATTTTTGGTCAGCTGAAAGATTCCCCAAAACATATATATTATATCACCAGGTTACAGTTGTGTTTTTCATTTTTAAACATTCCTCTTATGGTATTTTTCTTCCTCTATTTCCAGGCTTTAACGTGATTGTATATACATTTATTTATCTCCCAATGTTGCTTTCAGAGTTAATTACTCAGAGCTCAAATATTTCTTTTTGAAACAGACTTGAAAACTCAGATATAATTGGAGATGATACATAGGAGTGCATTGCTTTATTCTGTGGGCCAAACCACAACCCTGTATGGTTGCAGTGCGGTGGAGGGAGACATTAAAACTATAACTGCTTTGTCTACACTAGGATGTTGTTGCATGTTAGATACCATGTGCTACCTAAAGTATGTGAAAAACCCTATGTCTAATGTGGATGCTCTCTATATGTATATATGGCACAATCCCTCTTGGGACTCAGGTGACAGCCAGTGCTTTTACTACACCTTTAAAAAATTTATCACGACTGCCCCCTAGTGTTGCCTTGCTGGAGCTCTCTGGTGAATAGTAATGTAACCCTTCCCCATTCTGACATACACTGTCACCTATTCTTGCATTTTTATCCCAAATATTTCATGCTTTTCTTAAAGCACTAGCTCATAGAATCATGTGATCACATGAGAATCTTGGTTTTCATTTTAAAATGATAAGTAAGTCTCTTGTCCTTGTGATTGCAGCAAAGACTTGAAAACGTGAGTCCTAAAGACTCAAAAGATGAGAAGGCAAATAAAAAAGAACTAGATTTTTTTTTAATCTCATCTTTGGGCCTGATTTATGATTTTTGAATTTCTGGGGTTGTCTGTTCTTGAGGAAGACGTGCCCCCTCTGGAATGATAAGGGCATTGGTATGGCTGCTTGCTGCCTTCCTTTACCTTGTTAGCTGTCTTGGGTGCAATAATTGCCTCCTATATGAGTATGTTAGGGGATGCGCGCAGGCAGAGTCAGCCATCATTTGTCTTTGTATCTATAAAATCAGCCATACAACTGTACCCATGCAAAATAATACCTGTATTAGCATATTGAAATGAGTGTTTGGATTCATATGATGTTGCTGTGAGCTCTGTGATGTCCTTGCAACTGAAGTTCTAAACTAACATACAATATCAGGTTATTTTGAAAGTTAGGAAATATTGAATAGCAGGTTATTAATCCTCAGGAATTATGGTTGGATAGAGTCCTGGACTCCTGACTTAAAATGTAATGATGGTTTTAGCTGCATAAGAACTTCATGATTGAGCCCTTAGAGATTTTTGTGTGCATCTGCAGCTAGTCTCTTAAACTTGTTAGCAAATATTTGAGATGGATGAATTTAGCAAAAGATTTCAGTGAACATCAACTTACATTTTAATTAATTTTTACCCCCTTTTTGGTTTGTTTCCCATGAACATTTGTGCAATTGAGTTTTATAGTTGACCTTACTGTTGTGGACAGAACTCATCAGGATTTTTTTTGTCAATTTTTTTTTAACAGAAAATGTAGTTTCTGCCAAATAAAAACAAGGTGTCCGATGGCACCTTAAAGGATAACAGATTTATTTGGGCATAATCATTTGTGGGTAAAACCCCCACTTCTTCACGAAAGCTTATGCCCAAATAAATCTGTTAGTCTTTAAGGTGTCATTGGACTCCTTGTTGTTTTTGTGGATACAGACTATCAGGGCTATCTCTCTTATACTTTTTGCCAAATAGACATTTTCTGTGGGAAAATGTTGATTTTTGCCGCAATTTTTCAGTCTTCTATTGGGAATATAAAAACAAAATAGTCAGTTTGGAGATCAAAAAATTTGGAACTGAATCAAAACGTTTTGTTTTGGCTCAGTTTGACATTAAGCCTGCCTGAGCTGCCCAAGTGCCTCATGGGAGTTGTGTTCTGGTGCCTCATGCCCCCAATTCCTTTCTGGGATGCTGAACTGGACTACATCTCCCATGATGCACTATAGCCTCATCTCTGGTTGAACGCTGTGGTGCATCATGGGAGTGACGTGATTATGGTGCATTGTTGGAGATGCAGTTCATCAGGAGAGCCCGGTTCATAGAGAAGAATTGAGGGACATAAGGCACTTGTTAACTACAAATCCCTTGAAGCACTGCAGCAGCTCAGGTGGACACACCTTATATATCAGACTGACACAAAACAAAATGTTTCCATTTGGTTCCGCAAATCAAAACAAAATGTTTCAATCCAGGAATGTCAAAAATGTTTCATTTTGATTGCAGTTGTCACAACAAGACATTTTGACCTTTCTGAATCATAATTTTTTAAAACTTTCCATTCCAGGACAGCTATCCATATTTTGACTTTTCATCCTGATTCAGGAAATATAATTTCCTGTGGTACAGACATTCCCCCTTCGTCATTTGCTGCTTCTTATATGTTCTGTCACTTGTATAATCAGATTGCAGGCCCTTTAGGGTAGGGTTTATGTATTCTTTATCTGTCTAAACATCTAGCACACTTTTGGATAGGATATAAATAACAATGGCATGAATTTTTGCTGAAAGTGAGTTTAAGATTTGCATGCACATAAAGGAAGGATGGTCCAGTGGTTAGAGAAATAGCCTAGGACTTGGGAGGTCCAGGTTCAGTTCTCTGTTCTTTTACACACTTCCTGTGTGAGCTTGGCCAAGTCACTTAGCCTCCCTGTGCCTCAGTTCCTGGTCTGTAAAATGGGGATAATAGCATTTCTCTGCCTCAGTGATGCTGTGGGAAGAAATACATTAAAGACTGTGAGGTCCTCAGGTACTTGTGGTGATGGAGGCCATATAAGTACATAAGATAGATGCAAAAACCTTTACCAAAACTGATCTTTAAGTACATGTGTATGAATATTCATGCTGGAAGTGCATGTACATCATCCAGTCAAGGAATGTAAATAATACCATGTGCCCAATATCTTACCAATCACAACTCAGCAATATTTCATAAATAGTGAATAAGAAAAGCTAGCAGAGAATTGTATTCAAGCTATAAAGTTAAATTCATTATAGTCTTCTGAATAACAAATACATTTGAGGGGATCTTCAGCAGAAAAAAAACAAATTCATTGGATCAGTTAAAAGTTACAAATTATTTGTCCATCTGCATTACATACACAATATGAAATTGTATTTAGATATTTTGGTTTAGCAAGATTTATAAGATACTAAAAAAAGTTTAAAGCTAATGAAAAACATAAAACTATTATAGCTGTTTGGCTGCCTTCAAAAAAGCATCTTCAAGGAGAAGCTATTAAAGATGGAGAAATGTAAGGAGGTTGCTTCAGCCAGCCAACATTGCCAATGTAATTAAAAGAAGACTATTTGCCCTACTCATCAGTATATTCATGTGACAATATTCTAAAAGTTATGCAAAATTAGACCATGATTCTGCAAACACTTAGGTACATGCCTAGTTTTGCATACACGATTAGCCCCGTTTAGTTCAATGGGAGTAACTGTGCTCAAAGTTAGGTATGTATGTAAGTGTTTGCAGGATCAGGGCCTTAGATACTGTTTGAGGTATGAACATGTATTATTCTACAGTGTCTATAAAGTGCCTAGCACACTTTTGGGTGGTTAATAAACAAATAATAATAATACATAATTTGAATAATTTTAATGTACATGCCATAAATTGTCTAGTGTTATCAATAATCATGTTTCTTGATTTGGATAGGGCCAGGCGGGAGGTCTTAAAAATAGATTTTTTTTTTTTAAATTGTCTTATTCACACCTAAAGCATCCCAAAGGGGTATAAACACCAGGAATTAGTTTGGTTGATTGTTTTTCTCCACCAAAACCCATGTAGATGTGTTAAGAATGAATTTGGCCCATTATGCTCACTGGTGGTGCAATGACTATTTTGGTAGGTGTGGTAGCTATTAGATGTCCAACAAGAACACACATATCGGACTTGGGCATTAGAACTTTTTGTAGTTTTCTTTAATAAATGCCTCCTGTTTAACACTATGATTCTATATATTGTGACACACATTGTGTACTAGCACAGTTTTTTCTGACTGTCTCTCTCTCAAGTAACATACATATTTTTGCATGCTAAGTAATAGTTATCCATTGTAAAAATAATGGTTTCTTTAAGAAATGAAGATACTGAGGTCCAGATCTGGGCTAGATTATAATTTCAGGCACAGCCCTGAGTAAGGACTGGTATGTAGGCTGCTGCAAACCAAGAAGAGTCCTGGGATGCGCTGTGACTCAGTTACAACTCCTCTTCTGCTTCCTTTTTGCTCCAGGGGAGAAGTAGCTGGACTACACCAGCAGAGAAATGATGATACTATCTGTGCTGGCTCAGATGAGCTGGCCAGTGAGTTAGGACCTGGAGCTAAAGTGCTGCCCATTTCCTGCCCACTTGCTCCTGCATGGAGTACTCAGGGTATGGCTACACTTTGAAGTGTGAGTGTAGTCAGAGCGCCAGCGCTGGGAGAGAGCTCTCCCAGCGCTGCACGTAAACCACATCCCTTATGGATGTAGCTTGCAGTGCTGGGAACCGCGCTCCCAGCGCTGCAGCACCGATTACACTGAGGTTTTACAGCGCTGTATCTTGCAGTGCTCAGGGGGGTGTTTTTTCACACCCCTGAGTGCGAAAGTTGCAGCGCTGTAAAGTGCCAGTGTAGCCGTAACCTTAGTGTATGTCACAGGTAGAGCTGGTTCTGTCCACTTGCTCCTGCAAGAGAGTACCTGGGGCATAGAATCGTAGGACTGGAAGGGACCTCGAGTGGTCATCTAGTCCAATCCTCTGCATTCATGTCAGAATCAAGTATTATCTAGACCATCTCTGACAGGGGTTTGCCTAACCTACTCTTAAAAATGTTCATTGATGAAGATTCCACAATCTCCCTAGGCAATTTATTCCAATACTTAACCTCTGTGAGAGTTGGGAAGTTTTTCCTAATGCCCAACCTAAATCACTCTTGTTGCAATTTGAGCCCATTGCTTCTTGTCCTAGCCTCAGAGGTTAAGGAGAACAATTTTCTCCCTCCTTCTTGTAACAACTTTTTATGCACTTGAAAACGGTTATCATGTCCCTTCTCAGTCTTCTCTCCAGACTAAACAAACCCAATTTTCTCAATCTTCCCTCATAAGGCATGTTTTCTAGACCTTTAATCATTTTTGTTGCTCTTCTCTGGACTTTCTCCAATTTGTCCATATCTTTCCTGAAATGTGGGGCCCAGAACTGCACACAATACTCCAGTTGAGGCCTAATCAATGTGGAGTAAAGCAGAAGAATTACTACTTTTGTCTTGCTTACAACACTTCTACAAATACATCTCAGAATGATGTTTGCTTTTTTTGCAACAGCGTTACACTGTTGACTCATATGTAGCTTGTGATCCACTATGACCCCCCAGATCCCTTTCTGCAGAACTCCTTCCTAGTCAATCATTTCCCATTTTGTATGTGTGCAACTGATTGTTCCTTCCTAAGTGGAGTACTTTGCATTTGTCCTTATTGAATTTCATCCTATTTACTTCAGACTATTTATACAGTTTGCCCATATCATTTTGAATTTTAATCCTATCCTCCTATGCACTTGCAACCCCACCTAGATTGATATTGTCGCAAACTTTACAAGTGTACTCTCTATGCCGTTATCTAAATCATAGATGACTGTATTGAACAGAACCTAGAACTGATCTCTGAGGGACCCTACTCAATATGCCCTTCCAGCTTTCCTGTGAACCACTGATAACTACTCTCTGGGAATGTTTTTCTAACCAGTTATGCACCCATCCATCTAGAGTGTATTTCTCTGGTTTGCTTATGAGATGGTCATGTGAGACAGTATCAAAAGCCATACTGAAGTCAAGATATACCACATCTACCACTTCCCCCCATTCACAAGCCTTGTTATCCTGTCAAAGAAAGCTATTAGGTTGGTTTGACACCGTTTGTTCTTGACAAATCCATGCTGACTGTCAACTTATCATCTTATTATCTTCCAGGTGTTTGCAAATTGATTGCTTAATTATTTGCTCCATTATCTTTCTGGGTACTGAAATTAAGCTGACTGGTTTATAATTCTCTGGCTTGTCCTCATAGATGCTGGAACTAAGAGAGCTGGGGGTGTTACCGCCCTCCCTGGCTTGAAGAGGTTTTCATCATATGCAGGGTTTACAGTTTGGTTCAATGGCTCTAACACCCCCACTATACAAATTGTTCAAGCACTCCTGGTTATCCTTTTTCTCCCATGTAATAAATTGGCACTATATTTGCCCTTTTTCTCTGGAATCTCTCCTTTCTTTCATGACTTTTTGAAGATAATCGCTAACGGCTCAGATATCTCCTCAGTCAGCTCCTTGTCTATTCTAGGATGTATTACATCAGGCCCTGGTGACTTGAAGACCTCTAACTTGTCTAAGTAATTTTTAACTTGTTCTTTCCTTATTTTAGTCTCTGATCCTATCTCATTTTCACTGGCATTCACTATTTTAGACATCCAGTCACTACTAACCTTTTTGGTGAAAACTGAAACAAAGAAGTCATTTAACACTTCTGCCATTTCCACATTTTCTGTTATTGTCCACCTCCTCCCACCCTCCACCCCCGGCTCCTGAATTGAGTAATGGGCCTACCCTGTCCTTGGTCTTCCTCTTGCTTCTAATGTATCTGTAGAATGTTTTCTTGTTACCCTTTATTTCTCTAGGTAGTTTAATCTCGTTTCATGCCTTGGACTTTCTAATTTTGTCCCTGCATACTTGTGTTATTTGTTTATATTCATCCTTTGTAATTTGACATACATTCCATTTTTTGTAGGACTCTTTTTTTGAGTTTCAGATCATTGAAGATCACCTGGTCCAGTCACCAGGAGGTGGGTGGATGTTCTCTTGCCATACTTCTTATCTTTCCTATGCAGTGGGATAGTTTGCTCTTGTGCCCTTAAAAATGTCTCTTTGAAAAACTGCCAGCTCTCTTGAACTATGTTTCCACTTAGCCTTGCTTCCCATGGGATCTTACGTACCAATTCCCTGAGTTTGCTAAAGTCTGCTGCCTTGACATCCATTATCTTTATTGTGCTGTTTTCCCTCCTACGATTCCTTAGAATCATGAACTGTACCATTTCATGATTACTTTCACCCAAGTTGCCTTCCGCTTTCAAATTCTAGGTTTTGCAGAATATCAGTCCCTTTTCTTGTTGAAAAACTTCAAAGCTGCCTATTTTTTCATGGGATCCCATAAAAGGTTTCTGGGTTTGGAACTCTGGCCATGGAAAAAAATAAAATTAATTTTTTTGTCAGTGCTCCTGTGGGTCAGACCCTTATGCCAAGCTTTCCTTTTCAATATTCCATGCCAAAATGATACTATGTTGTTTTCCTTAAAACCAAACCAAGTAACACGCAAGCAGCAGCATTTCACCCCCATCTCTCTGGGGAGATTATGCTTCCTACACCGTGCTTCTCTTTGAATCCTTACAAAGTTCTTCGTCATAAGAAGCTGAGTTCCTGTTAGTGGTCCCCCCACTGTTCTGGTACAAACCTGACTCCTGTTCTGAATGTCTTCTGCATTTCTATACTGCTGAATGCCACAGGGCAGTCGTATTTGTATTTGGCATGGTGTTTGCTCTGCTTATTGCCTTACTCGACAAACATCTTTTATGTAAATCAAGTGTTAATTATCCCAGCTCTGCATTTTGTGTTGAATATCATTTTTTTAATTAGAGGCTTCATTTCAGGTTAAGCCTGCGTGCCTGTGGTTGAGCCAATTATCATAAATTCCCCTGTAACAATTAACAATATTGGTGCAGAGCTGCATGTATTTTAAATGTTATAATTATGCTCGGCTCTTTTGTTAATTGGCCTATCTGACTCTTTACTTTTTATGCTGCTCATCTGCTCATTACTGCAGCCATTTAATTCAATTAGCACCTTAATTAGAAGAACAGCCATGTCCAATGTCGTAGGACTTGTCAGAGTACGCGGCTTGATTAGCAAAGACAAACACACCATGCAAATCAGGCTGTAACATTTGGGGGCGGCAAGAATGGAAGCCAGCCAGCTGGTGAAGTGGAAAAGTAGCATGTCTTCATCCCCCAAAGCTTCACCAGGAGAGAGAAAATAAAGAAGGCATCAGACTGAGGAAGGAATAAAATCATTTACAATTCCATGACTTAAGGCATCACTTAACATGAATGGTGTGTACCTCCAGAGGATGATGTCACCACTAAATTATCCCCTGCCCCCATGTGCTCTTTAAAAAAAAAAGAGATAAAAAGAATAGAATAATCTCCTATCATGTCATGTATCCCCTTCAGAAGAGGAGCCAACCCCTCCCCCCACACCTCCAAATATAACGACCTCTTCCTTTTGTCCCCTAACTACACACAGCAAAAAAACAAACAACCAGATCCTCAGCTGGTGCAAATCTGTGTAGCTCCATTGAGCTATGATGATTGACATCAGCTGAGGATCTGGCCCAGAGGATGTAAATTGCCCATTTGACCTACACCTTGCTAGTAAAGATAACTGTGCTGGTGAGCAGGGACATATGCAGGGTGGAGAGATTGTATTTAAAAAAAAAAAACCCTCCAATTTCCAAGAGTAGTTTAAGACTCAGTTTTGTTTTGTGCCAGTCTATTTAAATCTTTATTCTCTGCCTATTAATTTTCCTAATTAGAATTAAATGAAGCATGCTAATTTGCTAGATTAACCAATAATTAAGCATCTTAAAGCACTAAAGTTTAATACTCACAGGCAGCTCTTTCTCTTCTGTGATGGCACAGTGTCATGCCCGCTCATTTTATTTGAAAAGAATTAAGAGGCTTGTCTTCTGTGGTCAACATTCCCCTTTCTCCTCTCCTCCCCTTTCATGTTCACTTATGTAAAATGGAATGCTTTGCCAAAAGGGATGGGTTTCATACTAGCTATCAAGAAGCTTTTGATTGTTTTAATCTCTTTATCGGTGAATCCTTGTGTCTCTAGAAATACTATTTTATATATATAAATATATGTATAACTGAGAGCTGATTTTAATTAAATTAATACGTAGTTTCGGTCATGCTCCTTTGCTATCCTGCATTTTTTTTTCTTTCATCTAATGCGAATTTACACTTTTCTTTTTACAGAGTGTCCATCAGAGTCCAATGTTTATTGTGTCTATTTATTCATTAATCTGTCTTCATAACTTGTCTCTCCCTGTGACATCTCTCAAAAACAGGAGTAGGCCTTGGTCCTGCCACTACTTACCCATGTGCTAAAGTGTGAGTACTCTCAGTGCCTTCGATGGGGGACAATAATGCACATAAAGTTAAGCATGTGTTTAAGTGCAAGAGTCATTTGCTGTTTTTTAAGCCTGGAGGGTGTAATTCACCCTGTGCAGATGGCAAGCACAAGCTCTATTTTAGGCTTTCATATTGCCACCCATCACCGGCATATCTGAGCATATATGCAGCACTTTTAAGACCCACTTAAACCCTCTTTTGAAGATTTAAGTAGGAGATAAATAATGGATAAGCCTTGAGCTGTCCCTCTGAAGAGCAGGGCGGCTCCAGGCACCAGGGCAGCCACGGGGAGGGGGGGGGGGTGGCCTGCCAGTCGCTATGAGGGCGGCAGCAGGCGGCTTTTGGTGACACACCTGTGGGAGGTCTGCCGGTCCCATGGCTTTGGCAGCAATTCAGCGGCGGGGACGCTGATAGCGCGGCACTGGCAGACCTCCCGCAGGCATGTCGCCAAATCCGCACGACCAGCAGACCGCCTGCAGGCCTGCTGCCGAAAGCCACTTACCTGCCGTGCTTGGGGAGGCAAAAAACACAGAGCTGCCCCTGCTGAAAAGGGATGAATTTCATCCTATAAAATAGTGGTTCTCAACCTCTCCAAACTACTGTGCCCCTTTCAGGAGTCTGATTTGTCTTGTGTATGCCCAAGTTTCACCTCACTTAAACTACTTGCTTCAAAAACCAGACATAAAAATACAGAAGTGTCACAGCACACTGTTACTGAAAAATTGCTTACTTTCTCATTTTGTCTGTATTAAATTGTAGGTTGTACTGACTTTGCTAGTGCTTTTTATGTAGGCTACTATAAAAGTATGCAAATGTCTAGAAGAGTTGATGTACCCCCTGGAAGACCTCTGAGTACCCCCAGGAGTACATGTACCCCTGGCTGAGAACCACTACTATAAGAGATCCTAACTCTATATAACAGTGATATTTACTAACTTCTCTGTCTTTAACTTTTAGATGAAATCAATATTTTTTAAAAATCCCTCTACACCTTCCCATCTCATTTTATAGGATGTGTCAATAATTCCTAAACTTCCAGTGCATTGGATAGAAATTTCTTTGACCTTTTCCTACTGATCTCAATGGGAGTTAAGCAGCTAAAACCCCAAGCAATGTACAAAAAAAATCTTGCTCTTGAATTTAATTAATTAAGAAAGTGAGAAAAATCATACTTCCTTTACCTGAACGAGGAGCTTCATTGATATCCAGGCGGATTAGTTATCCTTGGTGAGAGAAGCCAATCAGTCAAGTCATTATTAGTCATACTGAGTGAAACGTGCCTGATTTCAGGTTTTATGAACTTGGAACTCGGACTCCTTATGATCACTGAATCTTTTTGAGACCCTGTCCCCAGTTTGTACAGAAACCGCCGAATAGCAAGCATCCTTTGCATTGGGGTTTTGTTGCAAACGTTTAGCACAGCTCTCTTCCTGTTCCATATCTATTTCTCGCCAACTACAGCAAACCCAAGAACACATATGAGCTGGAATTCAAACTAAGCAGAAACTGGCACTTTACTATGCTTTTGTCACAACCCTATTCCCCCAACACCGCCCTTCTCTCCCAAATATCCAATTACAATTTAAGGTCCTAATTCAGCTAAGCACTTGAACATTTAAGCAACTGCGTAAGTCTCATTAAAGTCAATGGTGTCAAATCATTTGCTCACATTTAAGCATGTGCTTAAGTGCTTTGCTGAATAGGGAAGGTTTGCCGAATCAGTCCCAACTGGGTTCAAAAACAGTCAGATGAAAATAAAACAGGCCAAATTCAATGGAGTCGTGCTGCATTTGGCTTAACGTTTGCACCATCCCTTGTGAAGCAAAACTGCTGTGTTTTGATCAGTTCTAGGAATGAATTCAAAGTAGGGTGATGCCTGCCTATGAGTCCTTCCTCTTCAAGAACAATAGTAGGTATATGGCAAGAAATGATGAGGCCCTGGAAACCAAGCTGGACGCTGATTGCTGCATCTTTGTTATTGGCTGGTATTGAGCAAGCTGGATTCTGATTTCTTGATTGCCCGAAGGTACAAGCAATATGGCCACATCAATACATGCTGCAGAACTGTGGTGACTGCCTTCCATTTATAGCTGGCTGGCTGATTGATTGATTCCTCTTTCTCCCTCCACCCCTTTCTTTTTAAGCTAGGCTTCTTACATGCTTTGGTGAACAACTTAGTCAGTCTCCAGTACCTCTGCCGAATGTGTGTCTGTGTCAGTGTGCCTGTGTGTAATGCATTTCATCTGCTAGCTGCAATAACATCCTGGAGGAATATGCCAGCTGTAAACTTCTTCATAACATCCTGTTCCTGCTACTTGAAGATATTGACTTGGAGGGGAAACAATGGCATGAATAAAAGAAAAATAAAAAAATTAATTATCCTTTGTGTTTGTAATTTAATTAAAGATGCAGTAAAGTTTTACTGTTTTTCCAGGTGATGATGTTTAGGGCTCTGAAAAGCTATTTGTGCTGGTGAGATTAAAGTGCATTTTAAAATGTTCCCCGAGCACTTTCACATTTGTTGATAGATTTTTAAATTAAACTTTAAATTGTAATCTAAATTACCTCCAACAATTCATGGTCCCTGTAATGAACTCCCACCATTCCTGCTGTCATCCGACTATGATATACTGTAAATGGTAACTGCTCAGGGTTTTACTGAATAGTGTTTTAGTATTACTGTACTATATTAGTTGTGTACAATCCTCAAATAGAAATCAAAGCACGTGGCAGATTTGCTTTATTTTAGTAACTTTACTATCTGCTAGTCTTTAGTCTTATATGTACACCGCAGTTGCTAATCATTTAGCGGCTTTCACAGAATAAACCTCCAGATAAACCTCCAAATAATTTTTTGACTCACTCCTGTCAAAGTGGAAGAATTTGCTTTTTACCAGCCTCTCAGTCTTTAGACATTAATCCTGAATGGAGAAAAATAAAACAAATTGGGGACTACAGGCTCGACTGCTTATTGGTGAAGCGAACATGGTTAGAGAGAGCACTTTTATAGAAGGCTGACAGGGAAGATGCACAGAGGAAAAGATGATCATAGGGAAGCAGAAGATTCCAATGGGACCAAGGAAAGTAATACACAACGTGACATTCCATAATAAGATCTCAGAAGCCCAAAGACCAAGTGGCTTCAGTGGAGTTGATGAGTATTTAGCTATCAGAGGCCTAACTCAGCTTGCTCTTGGTAAATCAGACCATCTGCAGGTTGGTGCTTATGGGCCCTGTAGCCTGATTTAGGGTGTACTGATCATATTAATTTGGATAATATGGTAACTGAATTTATCCGTTAAATCTTTATTTAATTTTAATTAATAATCATTAATATTAATTAGTAGGAGTCTTAGGCTCACCAATCTGTCTGATCAGAAGATAAAATTTCTTGTCCCGATTCAAGTTCCTCAGAATTTATAAAGGACCCTTATACGCTGAGACAGATATCGTCGTAAAGACTTTTTATTAAAATCAATGAAATAGTAAGTAAATGGTAAAATATCCAGAGTTACAAAGTTGCATTATTGCTATTCAAAAGATACATATGCTAATATAGTATTATATGCAACAAAGCTTTGGTTAATATACTCACACCCTTCCTTGATAACCTGGTGGTAAGAGACACAGGAACAGCCTTGCAGTTCAGGTTTCTCAATTCTTGAGTGAGGGATGCAGTGCTTAGAAGAAACTAATACTACGAACTATTAAAACGAACTTAAACTTAAAATCAAAACCTAATACACAAAGAATAAAACTTAGGGAAACCAAGCTCAGGGTATGGCTACACTTGCAGCTGTACAGTGCTGGGAATTAAACCTGTCTTCGTACAGCTGAGTAGGGAAAGCGATGCAGTCTGGCCACACTGACAGTTACCAGCACACTGTCGTGACCACATTTGCAGCATCTACAGTGGCATTGGGAGAGGTGCGTTATGGGCAGCTATCCCAGCGTTCAAGTGACTGCAACATGCTTTTCAAAAGGTGGGGTGGAGTGTGACAGGGAGCGTCGGGGAGAGAGAGACTGGATTTTTGGAGCTGACACTGTGTCCCTGCCTTGCAAGTTCCAACCCCCTCCCTCACCCCTCTCTCACTCACTGAAAGAAAATAGCCCTCTTTGTTTTTTTCCTCACAGACCAGATAAGCAGCCACTCCAAAGTGGACCCCCCTCCCCGCCGCCTGCTGCGCTGCTTCTCTCCTCAAGCCCCTTCCTTCCCCCTCTCTTCAAGCAAACACTAGCTGTGGGCATTCCAAAGGGAGCTCCCTGCCTCTGCTCCTCACAACAAACAGGAGCTATGTTTGTTTTTTTGATAAGCAGGTCTCAGAGCCCAGAGTTCACAACAAAACAAACAGAGGCATCACAAAAAACCAAAGAGAGTAATCTTTACTTAAAAGCATTATGGGAAGCTTCCAGAGGTCAGTTACGGGGTAGTAAGATTATTTCCTGTTTACACTGGCACCCCAGAGCTGCAGCAGCAGCGCTATTCTCTTTATTCCTCTTGTCCAGGTGGAGTACAAGCAGCGCTGTAGCATGGGAGATACAGCGCTGTATGTGCCTTGCCAGTGTGGACAAGGAGTGAGTTACAGTGCTGTAAAGCCACCACCAGCGCTGTAACTCTCAAGTGTAGCCAAGGCCTCAGCCTAGTTCCTTTGAAACTTAAAGTTTAAGAAGAACAAGTATAGCCTACTAATAGTAGCCGTCATCGTAGATAGATAGAATAGATAGAGAATAAGTAAGAGTGGAAATGGAGTGAGAAGTGGAGTAAAGTGAGAATGGAGATGGAGTACTCTATTGAGGCGTCACCTCTTTTATAGGGCAGAGTGCCGGAAATCCTTCCTCTTATGCCCAAATTACATTCCTTACCCACAGAAATGTTAGGGTACGTTTACCCCATAGGCTAATATGTATGTGTGTATTGATGACAGGTATGTACTCACATCAGTCTCTTGTGGTGTACTTGTTACGTCTGTGGGTACAACATTGAAAAATCCCCTATGCCATTCTTCATTATCTGTTGGTCTAGGTAAAGGTCTGAGACATAAGCGTGGGTACTTTATCTATTTGGATAACAAGATATAGGTCAACTTTGCTTTCTAAGTAAAAGATCTTAATATAGATATGCTAACTTTGCCTTAGCTTAACATACAGGATATGGCCTGTAGGTCTCTTGCTTTACAGCCAAATTTACTTTAATATAAATCTATAAACCTATTACAATAAACCAAATACTTAAACTATAAGAGAGGTACATATATATGCAAGCAAGCAGGTTAGTCCTATAGGCTACAGTCCATTCCTGGAGCGGGAAGAGGTCCTTGAGATCTCCAGGGAAATCCCACAGATTTCTGAGCATTTATACATGGGCCAGGTTAGGAAAAACATTTGGTGGTCCTCTACTTGTGCTCCACCTGCAGTTTTAGAACAGATCAACAAGCACCAGTAGCTTAGTTCACAACTTTATAGGTAAATATCATCAGGTTTCTTAGTAAACACCCATTGATCTGAATGGGAGGATTTCTTGGAGCTACTCTTTCTGTCTAGGTTCAGACTCAGAAATACAGTACTTAATCAATTTACATTTGGAAGGTTGTTTTCACACTCATTAGGGTGAGAAACCTTTTTTTTTAAATAATGTGTAAGCTTAAATTCTGCAAAAACTGAAAGGGCTACCACAGATATGCTGGCATGGTACATGCACTGTTCTGTACCGGCTTCACCGGACCCATGTATTGGCAGAGGCCTGGAACATTCCAGACTCTGTCTGTCACAAATTGGCCTCTCCTTTGTCTCTAGTAGCATGACTCCGAACAAACTGTGCTTCCCTAGCCTTCCTGCCTGTCAGCTCTGCTTCCCCATTCACTGAGGCATTGTTATGATCGTTGCAGAGTGGGATTGCACAATGTCAAATGCTGGGGCTGATGCAGCAAGTGATGGCAGTCTACTGGCTCAGACCTCCTCCCATAGTTAGTTTCTGCCAATCCCACAGAGTCCTGGTGGTACAATGTTCACTTGGAGGGATTGGTGTCAGGTCAGAGTATAGGAGAATGCTATTGCTTAGGCTTCTCCGCTTCCCATCACTTATTTATCAGACAGCAACTTTTGGCTAGTATTTGTGCACCCTTCTTTTCTTCTATCCCTAAAATTGGAAGGGCTGATTTGGACCAGAATCTCCTTATTTATGCTGATACTTGATTAGTACAAATGTCTCTGTTAAAGGGTTCACTCCTAAGCTGGTTTATGAGCAACACTTGAAAATGAGGCCCAAGACCAATAGAAATGTCTCTGTGATCTGAATTATAAAAATCCAATGAAAACCGCTTTTGTTTGAAGACCAAGTGTTATAGTGGTACTGAATTCATTAACATTAGAAAAGAGCATTGAAACAGTTGGATGAAAGAAGTGATAATCTGTCCAAAGACTTCACCACCTATCATTTTATCTATTGCATCTCCTCCCTCCTATACTCTCAGCAGTTTTAGTGTTACTTCACTGACTGCCTGAAATTTGCTAAGACTTTTAGTCAAAATGCAGAAACGTCATTAGCTACAAAATGAAAAGAAATGTTCTTCAGAAGGGAGTGCGATAGGTCCATATAAAGCCCACTGAATATCTATCCTGTATCTGTCTCTCCTCTCCTCTCCAGGCATATCTGGAAATAAATAGAATGGCTGCTTCTTTTCTGAGAAGTCGATGAAAGATTCCTTCCCCAACTCTTGCAGGCTGCAGTTCCTGGTATATAATGAAGAGCTGCATGTTCTTTGTCTTAACTACAAGACCCTATCAAAGCATATATCTATCTATGATACGTATATGCCCCCCGCTATCAGAGTATCTGAAGCCCTCACCACATCCCTGTGAGGCCAGGCAGTGCTATTATCCCCATTTTATAGATGGTGAACTGAGGCACAGAGCAACTAAGTCACTTGCCCAAGGTGACACTAGAAATCTGATGTGGGGGAGAGAATTAAACCCAGGACTCTCAAGTGCCAGGCCAGGAATTTAAATTCCTTCCCTTAGAAATACAGCACATAAGGGCTGTATTTCTATATAAGATAAATATAATTATTATTATAAGATTATAATTATAATAATTATAAGATATCTGAAGCAAGAAATTATAAGATATCTGAAGCAAGAACTACTAAGTCAGCTTTTGTTTTTGTTTTTACAGGAAGAGGATTAAAGAAAAAGTTTGTGAAGAAGAAAGAAAAATAGAAGTGAAGGTAAAATGGCTGGGCATGGTAAGACGTGTCCTACCCATAGTGTTTTTCTAGAATTTCTCATGTCGAGGTCTCATTTATCATACAAACAGTTTGGCCAACCATGAAACAGAACTATGAAATGAAGTGATCTAAAACATTTTGTCTTCATGTTTTGTTCAGTGTTTAGATTTTACATTCTCGCTTTGTTTCTCTGTCTTCCCACTCCCTTTCTGAAACGAAATAGCCTAAGGAAAAGAGTGCCAGATGGTGAAGCCACCAGAGATTCTTAAAGAATGAATGAAATCTGATTCATTGGAAATACAGAGGGAAAGCATTTGGTGAATTGTTAGTGAGAAGGAAAGAATGAGGAAGTAAAAAGATGAACTTTACTACAAACAAAACAAAAACAATAAAAACTTCTGGTGTCTCAAACACGGAAAAGATCTTGTCATGTGGACCTGCAACTGGGTTGGTTTGACCTGTTTGACTTTGGTCTGGTGAATTGGACCAGAATGTTTTGTATCAATTCAGTTCAATGTTAATCTGCAGCTTCCGACAGTACGGTATTGCCTCGCAGGAGTTCTAGTTTGGGCACTTTGTGCCCCAATTCTCTCCTAAGAGCTGGGCTCCTTGGCTGGACTATATCTCCCATGATGCACAACAGACTCTCATCTGACCAATTTGTGTGATATGTGATGCAATTTTATTTACAGAAAGCCTAGATGTTAGAGTAAAGGAAAAGGGATGCATTATAGTCTCTTCCCACCTAACCATAGTGAAAGCCATGACATAAGGGAGTGGTTTGGCTCATCTTTTGGGGTCTTCTGTCTCCTTAATTTAGCTTTAAATTCACGAAGACCTCTTTCTGACTGTGTGGTCATCTTCTCTTCCCAGTCCTCAAACCTGCTGGTCCTGGAATGCTTTTGGAGAATGCAACCTAGTTGCTGCACTTCAAAATCCTCATGTCTTTTAGAATCATTTGCTTCCTCTGTTACATTCTTATGACGGAGAGGAACAGATAGGATAACATTAATAAACATTTATTTCTGGATTTTACAATTGTTACCTGTTTAATAGTTCTAGCTAAAGTACAGACCAGACAAGGAGAAATCCTGTTTACACGAGATGTAGAAGTTAATGAGGTTCAGAACATAGTGTGAGACCAGTGGAAAATGAATGTACATGCTCAACATTTGTGGGTTTGAATAGTAGGAATGTACTTGTAAAAACAATTTTGCTTTATAAAAGAATCATTGTTTGGACATACACAAAAATAGTTTTGTAGATTCCATTTGTCAGTTTTCCGCAGTCTGGTTAAGTTCTGCCAGTAAAAAAGGTAAATGCATGACGTGGCTAACTATAGGGTGATTAGCCTGGTATCAAAGTCCCGGGCAAAGTGATGGGAAGTTAGATATAAGATAAAATTGGTAAAGAATTAAAGGTTTGTAGCATTATTTATGCCAATCAACATGGTTTGATAAAAATAATTGTTATAATAGACTTAGATCTTTGTAAGGCATTTGACTTAATACTATATAACACTGAGGTAAAAATAATCAGTACTATACAAAATCAATATAGCCTATTTCACATGGATTAAAAACTGGTTAACTGATAGATCTCAAATCATAATTGTAAATGGGGATTCATCATTCAGTGTGGGTATTTCTACAAGGGTCTCACAGGAATCATTTCTTGGCATTAATGCTATTTTTTTTCCGTCAATGATCTGGATATAAAATATAAAATAATTACTGGAAAAGTCTCCAGATGAAACAAAAATTGGTATATTGGTAAATAATGATGGAGTAGCTCAATTGTTTTGTCTAACCAAAATTACTTGTTAAGATGAGTTCATTTGAACAATATGCATGTTAACACAGCCAAATGCAAGGTCATATATTTAGAATATACATACGAACAAAAGAATGGCCATACTTTATCAGATCAAAGGTCCATCTAGCCCAGTATCCTGTCTTCTGACAATGGCCAATGCCAGGTGCCTCAAAGGGAATGAACAGAACCTGTAATTCCCTTATGAAAGCACAATGTGTGTCAAGGCTTCTTTCTAAACTATGCAGAATGTTGGTAATACCTAAAGTGAAGCTAAATCGCCGGGTTTAGTTTTCATTCCAAACTCAGGTCAGGGTTGTCAAATGATTCACAAACTTCCCCCACACAATCAGGTCCAAGGTCACACAAACATGGTCAGATAAATGTTTTCTGTCATGTAAAATGTGCTGCTTCAACATGAACGCAGGTGAAATTCTGTTGTTTTTACGGAGCTTCCCTTTGGGACCTGGGGTTGCTCAAGCCTGAAACTCAGCTCAGAAATCTGGGTCTTTGTGGAGTAAGAATATAAGAACGGCCATACTGGGTCAGACCAAAGGTCTATCTATCCCAGTATCCTGTCTTCCGACAATGGCCAATGCCAGGTGCCTCAAAGGGAATGAATAGAACGGGTAATGATCAACTGATCCAACCCCTGTCACCCATTCCCAGCTTCTGGCAAACAGAGGCTAAGGACACCATCCCTGCTCATTCTGGCAAATAGCCACTGATGGAACTATGCTCTGTGAACTTACCTAGTTCTTTTTTGAACCCTGGTATATTCTTGGCCTTCACAACATCCTCTGGCAAGGAGTTCCACAGGTTGACTGTGCATTGTGTGAAAAAATACTTCCTTTTGTCTGTGTTAAACCTGCTGCTTATTAATTAGGTGGCCCCTAATTCTTGTGTTATGAGAAGGAGTAAATAACACTTCCTTATTCACTTTCTCCAGACCAGTCATGATTTTATAGAACTCTGTCATATCCCCCTTAGTCATCTCTTTTCCAAGCTGACAGGTGCCAGTGTTATTAATCATTGCTCAGATAGAAATCGTTCCATACCCCTCATGATTTTTGTTGCCCTTTTCTGAACCTTTTCCAATTCCAATATATCTTTTTTGAGATGGGGCTACCACATCTGCACACTGTATTCAAGATGTGGACGTACCATGGATTTATATAGAGGCAATACTATATTTTCTGTCTTATTATCTATCCCTTTCTTGATGATTTCCAACATTCTGTTCACTTTTTTGACTGCCGCTTTACACTGAGTGGTTGTTTTCAGAAAACTAGCAACAACTCCTCCAAGGTCTCTTCCTTGAGTGGTAACAGCTAATTTAGAATACATCATTGTATAGGTATAGTTAGGATGACGTTTTCCAATGTGCATTACAGTACTTTGTATTTATCAACATTGAATTTCATCTGCCATTTTGTTGCGCAGTCACCCAGTTTTGTGAGATCCTTTTGTAGCTCTTTGCAGTCTGCTTGGGACTTAACTCTCTTGAGTAGTTTTATATCATCTGCAAATTTTGCCACCTCACTGTTTACCCCTTTTTCCAGATCGTTTATGAATATGTTGAATAGGACTGGGCCAAGTACAGATCCCTGGGGACCATCACTATTTACCTCTCTCCATTCTGAAAACTGACCATTTATTCTTACCCTTTGTTTCCTATCTTTTAACCAGTTACCAATCTATGAGAGGACCTTCCGTCTTATCCCATGGCAGTTTACTTTGCTTATGAGCCTTTGATGAGGGACCTTGTCAAAGGTTTTCTGAAAATCTAAGTATACTATAGCCACTGGATCCTCCTTTTCCACATGCTTATTGAACCCCTCAAAGAATTCTAGTAATTTGGTGAGGCGTGATTTCCCCTTACAAAAACTGTGTTGACTCTTCCCCAACAAATTATGTTCATCTATGTGTCTGACAGTTTTGTTCTTTACTATAGTTTCAACCAGTTTGCCCAGTACTGAAGTCAGACTTACCGCCCTGTAATTGCCAGGATCACCTCTGGAGCCCGTTTTAAAATTGGTGTCATATTAGCTATCCTCCAGTCATCTGGTACAGAAGCTGATTTCATTGATAGGTTACGAACTACCGTTAGTAGCTCTGCAATTTCACATTTGAGTTCTTTGAGAAGTCTTGGGTGAATGCCATCTGGTCCTGATGACTTATTACTGTTTAGTTTATCAATTTGTTCCAAAACCTCCTCTAATGACACCTCAATTTGCAAGAGTTCCTCAGATTTGTCACCTAAATAGAATAGCTCAGCTTTGGGAATCTCCCTTTGTCATAAACAGATAGTTAAAGGTTAATGTCTCTTTTACCTGTAAAGCGTTAACAAACAGTGAACTGGACACCTGACCAGAGGACCAATCAGGAAACAAGATACTTTCAAATCTCGGTGGAGGGAAGCCTTTGTTTGTGTTTTTTGGGTTTTGCTTTGTTCTTTCTGGGTCCTGGAAGGGACTAGATGTGCAACTAGATTTCTTGCCAATCTCCCTGCTACAGTCTCTTATATATTCAGAATAGTGAGTATTTAGTAGAGAAGGCGGTTATAGTCTTTTGATTGTTTTCTGTATTTGCAAATGTGTAGTTTGCTGGAAGTATTTTAAATTGTATTTTTGCTGAGGGGGAGGCTTCTTTCTAGTGTCTATAAGCTGTAAGACCCTGTAACTTTTACCATCTAAATTGCAGAGATAACTTTTACATTTTCTTTCTTTTTATTAAAAGTTTTGCTTTTTAAGATCTGTTTGATTTTTTCCCCTTGTTAAGGCTCAAGGGAATTGAGTCTGTACTTAACAGGAAGGGGAGAAGGGTGGAATCCCTTTGTTTTAGATTCACGGAGCTTGAATCTGTCTCTCTCTCCAGGAGCCCATGGAGGGAACACCTGGAGGGGAAGAGAAGGGGAGGGAAATGGTTTATTCCCCTGTGTTGTAAGACTCAAGGAATTTGGGTCTTGAGGTCCCCAGGGAAGGTTTTTGCGGGGACCAGAGTGCCCCAAAACTATATATTTTTGGGTGGTGGCAGTGTCTCAGATCTAAGCTGGTAATTAAGCTTAGGGGAATTCATGCTGGTACCCCAACTTTTGGACTCTAAGGTTCAGATTGGGGAAAGATACTATGACACCCTGTCAATAACCTAGTCCCAGATTTGGACCTTAGCGTCCAAAATATGGGGGTTAGCATGAAAACCTCCAAGCTTAGTTACCAGCTTGGACCTGGTACTGCTGCCACCACCCAAAAAATTAGAGTGTTTTGGGGCACTCTGGTTCCCCCAAAAACCTTCCCTGAGGACCCCAAGACCCAAATCCCTTGAGTCTCACAACAAAGGGAAATAAACCTTTTCCCTTCCCCCCCCTCCAGGTGTTCCTGGAGAGATACACAGAAGCAACCTCCGTGAATCTAAACAGAGGGATTCTACCCTCCCCGTTCCCAGCCTGGAGAACAGAATTACCGAGAGTCAATCTCTTTTCCCCCCTCACCCAGAGTGAATGCAAAGTCAGGCTAGTACATCTAACACACACAGGTTTTCCCCTGACTTCTTCCTCCCACCAATTCCCTGGTGAGCTGCAGACCCAATTCCCTGGAGTTCCTCACTAAAGAAAAACTCCAACAGGTCTTAAAAGAAAGCTTTATATAAAAAAGAAAGAAAAATACATACAAATGGTCTCTCTGTATTAAGGTGACAAATACAGGGTCAATTGCTTAAAAGAAATATGAATAAACAGCCTTATTCAAAAGAATACAATTTAAAGCACTCCAGCAACTATAGACATGTAAATACAAAACAAAAAAACCCATATAACTCACTATTTGATCTCTTTGTACTTACAACTGGGAAACAGAAGATTAGAAAAGCAGGAAATAGAAAAATCCTTCTCTAGCTGAGAGAGATTCAGGCAGAAGACAAAGAACTCAGACACAAACTTCCCTCCACCCAGAGTTGAAAAAATCCGGTTTCCTGATTGGTCCTCTGGTCAGGTGCTTCAGGTTACTTTTTTTTCAGGTGAAAGAGACATTAACCCTTAGCTATCTGTTTATGACACACCCTCACATAGACTCATAGACTTTAAGGTCAGAAGGGACCATTATGATCATCTAGTCTGACCTCCTGCACAATGCAGGCCACAGAATCTCACCCACTCACTCCTGTAACAAACCCCTAACCGATGTCTGAGTTATTGAAGTCCTCAAATCATGATTTGAAGACCTCAAGCTGCAGGGAATCCTCCAGCAAGTGACCCATGCCCCATGCTGCAGAGGAAGGCGAAAAACCTCCAGGGCCTCTGCCAATCTGCCCTTGAGGAAAATTCCTTCCCAGCCCCAAATATGGTGATCAGCTAAGCCCTGAGCATGTGGGCAAGACTCACCAGCCAGAGCCCAGGAAAGAATTCTCTGTAGTAACTCAGATCCCACCCCATCTAACATCCATCACAGACCATTGGGCATACTTACCTGCTGATAATCAAAGATCAGTTGCAAAATTAATTGCCAAAATTAGGCATCCTCAGCTGTGAAGACCAATGCAAAGCATTCATTTAGTTTCTCTGCAATGGCCCTATCATCCTTTAGCGCTCCTTTAGCAGCTCGATTGTCCAGTGGCCCCACTGATTGTGTAGCAGGCTTTCTGCTTCTGATGTACTTAAAAACTTTTTGCTATTAATTTTTGAGTCTTTGGCTAGCTGTTCGTCAAATTTTTTTTGCCCTTCCTAATTATATTTTTACACTTCATTTGCCAGAGTTTATGCTCCTTTCTATTGTCCTCACTAGGATTTAATTTCCACTTTTTATAGGAAGCATTTTTGCCTCTCACTGCTTTTTTTACTTTGTTGTTTAGCCACGGTGGGCCTTTCATACTATGGTTTTTAATTTGGGGTATACATTTAAGCTGAGCCTCTATTATGGTGTCTTTAAAAGTTTCCATGTAGCTTGCAGGGATTTCACTTTTGGTGGTGTACCTTTTAATTTCTGTTTCACTGACTTCCTCTTTTTTGTGAAATTAAATGCTACAGTGTTGGGCTGCTGTGGGAGTTTTCCCAGCCACTGGGATGTTAAATTTAATTATATTATGGTCACTATTACCAAGCAATCCAGCTATATTCACCTCTTGGACCAGATCCTGTGCTGCACTTAGGACTAACATCAAGAATTGCCTGTCCTCTTGTGGGTTCCAGGACCAGCTGCTCCAAGAAGCAGTCATTTAAGGTGTCAAGAAACTTTATCTCTGCATCACATCCTGAATCCAGTGAATATGGGGATAGATGAAATCTCTCATTATTATTGAGTTTTTTATTTTTATAGCCTCTCGAATCTCCCTGAGCATTTCACAGGCACTATCACCATCCTGGTCAGATGGTCAGTAATATATCCCTACTGCTATATTCTTATTATTAGAGCACGGAATTACTATCCACAGTTTGGTTCATTTAAGATTTTTACTTCATTTGATTCCATGCTTTCTTTCACAAATAGTGCCACTCCCCCACCAGCACGACCTGTTCTGTCCCTCCTATATATTTTGTACCCTGGTATTACTTTGTCCCACTGATTACCCTCATTCCACCAATTTTCTGTAATGCCTATTATATCAATATCCTCATTTAATATGAGGCACTCTAGTTCACCCATCTTATTATTTAGATTTCTAACATTGGTATATATGCACTTTAAAAGTCGTCACTGTTTGTGACATTACATAATGTAATTGAATCGGACTCTTTCATTTGATTGGTTTCAGAGTAGCAGCCGTGTTAGTCTGTATCCTCAAAAAGAACAGAAGTACTTGTGGCACCTTAGAGACTAACAAATTTATTTCAGCATGAGCTTTTGTGAGCTACAGCTCACTTCTTCGGATTCAGAGAATGGAACACACAGACAGGAGATATTTATACATACAGAGAACATGAAAAGGTGGAAGTATGTATACAACAGAAAGAATCTAATCAATTGAGATGAGCTATCATCAGCAGGAGAAAAAAAAACAAACTTTTGAAGTGATAATTAAGGTGACCCATAGAAGGTGCGAAGAGAACTTAATACAGGGAAATAGATTCAATTAGTGTAATGACCCAGCCATTCCCAGTCTCTGTTTACACCTGAGTTAATTGTATCTGAGTTAATTGTATCTAATCTAATTTCATTCACCTACACGTCCACCAATGTAATATACGCCATCATATGCCAGCAATGCCCCTTTGTTATGTACATCGGCCAAACTGGACAGTCCCTACGGAAAAGGATAAATGGACACAAATCAGATATTAGGAATGGCAATATACAAAAACTTGTAGGAGAACACTTCAACTTCCTTGGCCACACTATAGCAGACCTTAAGGTGGCCATCCTGCAGCAAAAAAACTTCAGGACCAGCCTTCAAAGAGAAACTGCTGAGCTTCAGTTCATCTGCAAATTTGACACCATCAGCTCAGGATTAAACAAAGACTGTGAATGGCTTGCCAGCTACAGAACCAGTTTCTCCTCCCTTGGTTTTCACTAATTTTTACTAATTTGCATATTAATTCAAGTTCAGCAGTCTCTCTTTGGAGTCTGTTTTTGAAGTTTTTTTGGTGCAAAATTGCCACCTTCAAGTCTGTCACTGAGTGGTTAGAGAGGTTGAAGTGTTCTCCCACTAGTTTTTGAATGTTATGATTTCTGATGTCAGATTTGTGTCCATTTATTCTTTTGCATAGAGACTGTCCGGTTTGGCCAATGTACATGGCAGAGGGACTTTTCCTGTTGGTATGCATACTTCCACCTTTTCATGTTCTCTGTATGTATGAATATCTCCTGTCTCTGTGTTCCATTCTATGCATCCGAAGAAGTGAGCTGTAGCTCACGAAAGCTCATGCTGAAATAAATTTGTTAGTTTCTAAGGTGCCACAAGTACTCCTGTTTTTTTTTTCATTTGATTGTTTCTTATCAGATGCTACCCGTATTTTATCATCTTCACTAGAAACAAAGAATGTAGCCCACACTTACAAGATGGGGGACTGTATCCTGGAATGCAGTGATACTGAAAAGGATATAGAAGTATTTTTTGATTACCAGTTGAACATGATTGCTGCAGCTTAGGATAGGTCTACACTTAAAGCACTACAGAGGCACCGCTGTAGCACTTTGGTGTAGACATTATCTATTCTACGCTGACAAGAGGGGTTCTCCCACTAGCATATGGAGTCCACCTTCCATCAACCTAGCACTGTCTGCACCATGGGTTAGATCAACATAGTTACATTTCTCAGGGGTGTGGATTTTCCATGCTTCTCAGAGATGTAGCTGTGCTGATGTACTTTCCCAGTGTAGACTAGCCTAAGAGTGCAAACACAATTCTTAGATGTGTAAACACGGTTATATCAAGTAGGAATAGACTGGTTATGTTACCCCTGTATACAGCATTAGGAGACAGTAAAACATCGAAAACTTGGAAAGGTTTCAGAAAAGAGTTACAAGACTCCTCATCTAAGTCAGGAAAACCTGCTTTACAGTGAGAGACTGAAGAAGTTCCATGTATTTAGTTTATCCAAGGAAAGGTTAAGAGGTGACTTGATCAGGGTGTGCAAGAATCTATACTGGTAAGAGATTTCTGATAAATAAATGGCTCTTTAATTTACAGAATAAGGCATAATGAGATCCAGTGGTTGAAAGTTGAAGCTAGACAAATTCAGACTAGAAATAAGGCAGACATTTTAACAGCGAGGGAAACGAACTCTTGCAGTGGTTTTCGACCTTTCATCTGTGGACTTCGGAGAGGTTCATAGTTTGTGTCTAAGATTTCCAAAGGGGTTGGCACCTCCATTTGAAATTTTTTAGGGGTCTGCAAATGAAAAAAGACCCTTCTGGTCTTAGTCTATGAATCTCTCTCTCTCTACCTATGTTCTCCAAGGTACCTATCAGTGTACTATCTAAACATATTACCCTACATTTTCCAAAGTAAATAGCTATTTTGGTGCTCCCATTTTTTTCCCCAATTGAAACACCTTAAAGAAGCTGATTTTCAGATAGCACTGAGCAACTCGTCTGATAATCAGGCCCCTTTAAGGTGTGTCAAATTGGGGTCCCAAAAATGGAGGCACCAAAAATCACTAATTGCATTTGAAAATGTGGGTCATCGTAAATAGTCATCAGTAATTGTACCCAAAGCATAACCCTTGTAACAAAGAGTCCGTTTCTCCTTGCAGACCTATGTAAATATGGAGCCAGTGGAGTTACACTGCTGTGAAACTGATGCATGTTAGAGGGTAATTTGTTCCAAGGAAAGACTTTCATAAACATGGCTTCATTAAAAATATATAATGGTTGTTATTTTTATAAAAGCAACAGAATTTTTTATTTATCTATTTATTTAGCAAAACACGGTGGTGATTGTATGTTGGACAGATTATAAACCCCTTATTCACACTGCTGAGCAGTCCCATTGAAATGAACAGGAATGCTCCCCGGGATAACTGATCAATAGCTAGGGGTTCATAAACTGGCCTTTAGATTTCATTGTTCGCTGTGTATCCGTAGAAAGTCTTTCCATTATGACTGTGAATACAGTTTTCTACTCATCCTAAAACCCACCACTTCAGTTGGCTGAGCAAACAGAGGTTTCCCTGAAAAAGGCTACATTTATTTAAAGCTAAATTAGTGAAAATATGCCAAGTAAAAAGTGAAAAATGTTCTGTTTGCAGAACTATTCTGATTTGTGTCAAAATTTACCAATTTCACTTGAAATGTAAACATTTCTTCCTCACAATCTCCAGAACATGAATATGCATTCTTTTAAAATGCATGCATAATTATTAGTGAAGATGATGGCTTTGAAAATCTGCCTTAAAGCACAAGCTTTCTTTCCCTCATTAGAAGCGTAATTGAGAAATGCCTTGCAAAGAATCTGATAAATGAATATGTATGGCTGTTTTACATGTTGCAACATATTGGCAGTCATTCCTAATTTAAGGTGGGATGCAGATAGCAAACTTCATAATGTGAAACAGGATCTACTCTCTCGCTAATACAAATTCATATTCCGTATTGTATATCAGGCTATTGAAGTTGAAAATGCTGCGGCTGTACTAGCACTGGCCTTCCAGAGATATTTGTTAACATTTCTCTTGAGACCGCTCATATACACTCGCCCTCCTAGAGATAGCATGAGGCTCAAAATGAATTTGTTGGTGAGGCTTCAGAGCCCTATTCTGTTCATATACGGTTTCATTTTTCTCAACATGACCTTTGGTTCTCAGCAGCAACAGCTTTGGTTTGCTACTGGTTTAGAAGCAGCAGCTCTAAGGGAAAATGAGTCCATGTCTTTTTTAGCGCTTAAACTGTGGTCTTGTAGTGAACACAGAGATCATATCTCCCTCACAAAGTGATACACGCAGGTTAAAGGATGTCTGCCCTGTTTCATGGGAAATGCAGATCTGTATTGGACTGCTGCTTGATTTCAATAAAAGTGAATGGGGAAACATGGAAATGTGCAGTGATGGGAGACTTTCATGGATAATAGAACTTTACTGTTTTTATTATCCAGAGGGGAAAAGGAATTTAGTAAAAGGAGTATTAGGATACTTTGAGTTGCTCATGGTGAAAAATATTTAAAAACATGAAAAGCCTTTTAAAAAATGCTCTTAATAATATTGAATAATGCAGGTAATGAAAATAGTGACAATTATTATATTGTTAATAATTTATATTTAGTTTTGTTTTATTACAACAGTGACCACTGCCATTAAGATTGCAAAACAGTTTCCATTATAATTCTATTTTCACAACGCTCTTGAACGTAAAACACATGGAATGATATTTTTGTCCAAAGATGAGGTAGGTAGCTAGCTATTTTTATATTTTATTTTTTAAAATTAGCTCTTAATAATATGCAATAGTGATAATGAAAGTATAGTTGTAATGATGCCATATTGCTAATTGGATATAATTGTGATTTATTTTATATCAAATGCTGCTAGTGACATCTGTGTTTTAGTTACAGGAGAATGGAGAAAAATACATATACATTTTGCATAATAAAATATTCCAGCCACCTTTAAGAACCACCACCACCACCACCACCAAAATCAGGGCTATTGCACAAATGGTTGAAGTCTGAACCAGTGTTGGTATAGTACTCCTATGGGACTTGTACTTTTGCTTGGTGTAAAAAAAAAAAAAAAAAAAATTCCCCAAGCTATAGGAATTTGAAAGTTATATACAGAACCTAACTAAATTTTCTACTGCTCAGGCCTACAGGAGTTAAAAAAATTGATGCACAGTGCATGTGCTTGCAGCTAGTTAAGTGCCCAGTCCTACAAACACTGATACCTCTGAGTAACGTTGCTCCTATGAGTAGACCAGTTCAGGTCAGTGGGACTACTCACAGAAGTAATTCTTTCCGTGTACCAGTGTTTGCAGGATTGGGGTACAATAATAGCAGTGTTGTTCAAAAGCCAGAGGAGTTTATAAGATCTACAAGCTGAATAAGCCAATAGCTGTGGAGTAAGAAACTCAAAAGGTGTGGAAATCAAATATGTGCAGAGATAGGATAGTAACATTTGCTGGCAAGGCTTGTAATATGTGCAACTGATTGCCTCTAGCTTTTCTGGTGGGTCCGTCCTTCCTTTTTCTGGTCCCCATACCTCCTTCAAAGCCCTTAAAAAAACAACTACAAAATGCATACTAGTGCCCTGTTAAGGTTATGAGACAAAGTCTTCAAAAATCAGGACATTTCAGAATATGCTTGCTCCGGAAATGTGAATTTAGGCATGTTGAACTTACCTGTGATACTTTCTAATCCTCTCTTCCATATGGAAGCTTTCTGTTCCCAGGGCTATTTAACCTAGCCAGTACCATGGACTTTCCACCAGATGGACTAGCCAGAGTGATTCATAGATTCATAGATAGATTCATAGATTCTAGGGTCAGAAGGGACCAATGTGATCATCTAGTCCGACCCCCTGCACCAAGCAGGCCACAGAACCCTACCCATCCAGTTCTATGACAAACCCCTAACCTATGCCTAAGTTATTGAAGTCTTCAAATTGTGGTTTGAAGACCTCAAGCTGCAGAGAATCCACCAGCAAGTGACCCATGCCCCACGCTGCAGGGGAAGGCGAAAACCCTCCAGGGCCTCTGCCAATCTGCCCCGGAGGAAAATTCCTTCCCGACCCCAAATATGGCGATCAGCTAAACCTTGAGCATGTGGGCAAGACTCACCAGCCAGCACTCAGAAAAGAATTCTCTGCAGAGTGCAGTAGCAATCTGGCCAAGCCTCTTGCTAACCTTAGCATGCCCACTAGGCTGAGGCTAGGAGGAGAGGGTGTTGCAAGCTGAGAATTTCCCTTTTGCAGGGGAATTCTAGCTGGCCAAATTCCAGCCACTTTGCACCACTCTTGCAGCACAAAAAGGCAAGAACAAAGCTGAGAATCTGTCTACTTGCTTTCATGATCACAGAATAATTCATGTATTTTTCCTGTCCTCTCAAAGGCAGAGAAGTTTGGCAAAAGCATATATACAAGATATGAAGCCTGTTTTTTCCCCTCATTTCTATTGCTTTTACACTGTGTAACAGGTTGATGGCCAGGATACAGGGTTCTGGCTTTTTCAGGATCCAAGAGCCAGCAAATGTGGTTGGCGGCCCAGATATGGAGGAGACCCTGGAATGGCTGGTCAAACAGCAGGCCCTGCAAAGTTTTCAGCAGTCCCACCAGTCCACGAGACAGGCTTTACTGACCTGGCAAGCAGAGCAACAGCAGAGTCTGCGAGGCTTCATATGGGAGCAGATCGGTGTGCAACAACAGCTCCTGCAACGAGTGGTGAGTCCTGCGGCAGGAGAGGGCACCTGACTGCCAGGCTGGGGACTCTGTAAAATGAGCCTGGCAGATGCTCCAGATGCCTTTCTCAGGATCTTTGAGCGGGTAGCCACGGGCGCCGGGTTGGAGAGGGCAACCTGGGCTCTCCAACTGGCTCCATACCTGACTGGAGTGACTCAAGTGGCCTATATGGCCTTGAGCAACGAACAAGCCCAGAACTATGAGGAGGAGAGGGCAGCCATTCTAGACTGGGTGGGCCTGTCAACAGAGCTGTACCACCAAAAGTTCCAGGCAGCCCGATGGATGGCAGCGTTGCGGCCCCGGGTGTATGCCTAGAGACTAATGGACCTGGCCACATTCTGACTGAGGCCAGAGACGCGCACGGTGGGAGAAATGATGCACGCATTGGTCCTAGAACAATTGCTGCAGAGCCTCCCCGAGAACATATGCGTCTAGGTAAGGCATCACCAGCCGGTCACTGTTGAGGCATCGGTCAAGTTGACCTAAGAATATATTGAGGCAGAGGGTCACCGGAGGGAGGAACGACCCCGGAAAGACAAGGAGGCAGGGAAGAAATTGGAGGAACCTTTTTCCGGGAAAGGCCTGGAGAGAAAGGGGAAGCCCCGAGGAGCACCTGAGAGGCCCACCAACCTTGTTTGCTGGCAGTGTGGGAGACCTGGACACACCTGGACTGCCCTGATATGGAGTGTGGGTGGGCTGAATTTTGTGGCTGGGCTCAAGTTGGGGAGTGAAAAGGGGGGCAGAAACTGTCCACCATCCCAGTGAGGATTGGGAGGAACCCCCAAACAGACCTGATAGATACTGTGTCAGCCTGTTCGCTTGTACAGAGGGGGCTGGTGAAGCCGTACCGGCTGATCGCAGGGGCTAAGTAGCGATCATTGGTCAATACAAAGACCATGGTCTGAACAACCCTTGAACTACAGGGAAGTTAGAGGGCCTGATTCTCTGTTGCTCTGCACCTTGTCTAGTCATTCACATCATACCACACTGAGCTGGTAGTGTTTTACACCCACTTTGCACTGGTGTAAATGATCACAACAGGTGTACGGCACTGGCGAGTCCCCCTCTGAGTTTAGGTTGAGACTTCATGGCTAGTCTCTGTATCCTTAATGGAATGTATCAAGATCCTCTTGCATCAGATCTGAATCTGAAATTCCTGACTCAGGCTACAGCTGGTGAGAAAATGCATTTTTCCATGTGGGAAAATGTCTGGGTTTTTTTTGGCACCACACCAAAAAATGTTCACTTTGTGACCAAAAATGTTCCGTTTTCAAATTCTCAGGTTTCTATTGAAAAATTGAATATGTTAAAGGAAAGAAGGCACTTTCCATGAAAATGTCTCTTTTATGGAAAATCCAGTTTTGCACTGGAACAAAAAGTTTTCCAGAAAAATGTTGATGAGCTCTAGCTCAGACCCATCTCTTTTACTAAGACCTTATCCCAGGAGATCAGTCTTTGCTTTACCCCTCCCTTTCCTATTGACAATCCATAGGACAGCTTACACTGCTGCTACTGTTTTCAGCTTCCTGTCTTAGCAACAGAGTATAATCTTTATTTTAGACCATCCATTTATTCCATAAAGCGAGGCTGCTAATCTATTCTGATGAGTTTCTTCCCCGGTGGAATACAGGATACTGCTCTAAGGTTGTCAATATGTTTTGCTCCCAGGTTATTGCTTGCACTTGCAAAGTGGAAAGAGTTGAGAATCAGTGGTGATGTACTTTGATTTTTATGAATGGTTCTGAATGCAGTCATTATTCAGACTTTTTTCTGTTTTCATTACCCTGTATGATTTTCTACCACTGCGACCCTTCCCAAATTCTCTCCTTGCAGTAAACAATTTTGTTCAAAAAGCATAGTTTGGTTTGTTCAGTGTCTTTTTTCCCCCTTAACTCGCCTGCCAGACTTCCTCCTGTATCTCTGTGGCTTTGAATTTCATAGCCTGTAGGTTGTCAACAGATGAGCGTACTATGAGCTTGAAGCTGGGGCCAAAGATCAGCTATTTTAGGGGTGCCTCCGGGAAAAGATCCCCATAATGTACATTCTGTTTATTATCAGAATTGGTTCACTGAAGAAAGAGCACATGGTTTAACTATAAAGATTTTCAGGATAGCTCTGGGCTCTGACATTCTGAACAAAGGAAGAGCTTGTGCAAATTTCCAAAGATACTGCACAGTAAAGAATGATTTTTTTTAATGTACCACTGTAAACCAAACATGCTTTTCCATGACACGTCTACTCTTTCCTGTCGAAGAGATAAGAAATCTGAGTGTGCTCTTAGACTGTGCCCTTTTGATCGCCAACTGATTGTACAACGGAGACAGCAGAGTTTTGTGCTACCTCCTGCAACCCTTGCTCACACAGGAGATCCCACCGAAGTCCACAATTATTATATCTAGCCTGAGAGCTGAATGGGGGCCCAGCTTGCACAGCTGCTCAGAGAGGTAATGAGGCTATTGCCCCCTGACTTCCCTTTGTAGTCTGCCTGTACCCGGGTAGCTGTGTGAGGGTGGGGAGCTTCTATTTGCCCCTTTTGTGCAAGTGGCTGGGAAAGGGTCGTAAACAGATGGAGCCTTCACTCTTACCCCTCCCCCAGCATGCTGGCCACAGTAGCTCCATTGGCATACTGGCTGACATAGGCTCAGCTGGGTATAGATTTGCACAGGACACTTACCTTGTAGCAAAAGGGAGCTCAGGATTGTCATTGTCAAAGTCACACACTGCCTCCTGGTTGCTCCTGAAGCAGCACAATAATGCATGGCCCCTTGCTGGAGTCTCGTGGCAAGACTGCAATTTAGCCCTTGGTGTTAAAACATGTAAACTGAGTCAGAGGACCCAAGGCCCCATTGTGCCACCCATACTCATATGGAGTAGTAAAATGTTACTCTGAGAGTTGTCCTGTAGCTTTCAGAGGGCCGGATTCTGATCCCTGTACTCCACACGTAGTTCCGTTACAGATAATAGAAGTATTGTCTGTAGCTATGGTGCTATTCAGGGCAAGGAGATCGGAATCTGGATCAGTGGGACTACCCATGAAGTGAGAATGGCAGAATCAGGCCGTAGGTGACTTCACTCACGCCAAGTCAGACAGCAGAGCAGAATCTCTGGCTATCAGATTATCAGTCCCTTGCTCTAACCCAGGGCTGGGAAAACTTTTTGGCCCTAGGGCCACATTGGGGTACAAAACTGTATGGAGGGCCAGGTAGGGAAGGCTGTGCCTCCCCAAACAGCCTGTTCCCCACCCCCTATTTGACCCCTCCCACTTCCTACCCCCTGACTGCCCCCCTCAGAACCAACCCCCCCGCTTCTTGTCCTGGACCCCCCACTATCCAACCCCTCTATTTCTTGTCCTCGACCACCTCCTCCCAGGACCTCTGCCCCAACCACCCCCCAGGCCCCACCCCCTATCCAATCCCCCCTGTTCCCTGTCCTCTGCCCCCCTGAACCTCTGCCCCATCCAACCACCCCCTGCTCCCTGTCCCTTGACTGCCCCTCATGATCCCCTGCCCAGCCCCCTTACCTTGCTGCTCAGAGCAGCATGTCTGGAGCCACACCTCCCAGCCAGAGGCAGATATGCTGCCACGCTGCTCTACAGGAGCACACAAACCCATCACCCAGACAGCTGCCCGTGCAACAGCGTGGCTGCGGGAAAGGGGAGACAGTGGGGGAGGGGCCAGGGGCTAGCCTCCCCGGCCGGGAACTCAGGGGCCAGGTAGGACGATCCTGCAGGCTGCATGTGGCCTAGGGGCTGTAGTTTGTCCATCTCTGC